>NW_017306842.1:301173-317125 GCF_000935625.1 Nanorana parkeri | reverse complement strand
GTAAAAATGGAGAAGCCAAGCTTAAATAGAGGGGGGGGGGGGGGGTGAGACATCTATTCTCTGCCACATGCCACATACAATTCTGTTTTAACACCTCTCTCTCTCTGGTTGTGTTACTATCACCTGCTAGCTCCAATTATGCAAATGCGTTCAATACCTTACCTCCATGAGGTCTCTGACCCCATGCTGGTTATGATTAACAGAATATGTTGATTGAAACAACATTCACCATATTTATTCCCAGATAATTTTCGTACAAGTCATTCTGAATTGAGAAAGCTGGCCGGATGACCAGTGAAACATCTTCAAGAAAAATACAGCAAGTCCAGCTGAATTAATTTAATGTTTACAGATATGCTGGACACTTTGTTCAGTATATCTGTGCTTAGAACAATAACAAAAAAGCACAGTCAAGAGTATAGCCAGGGCTAATCAAAGCCAAGCACCAAAACCATAGCAGCGAGAAAACACATATAAATCACATCAAGGTCAGGCTAAAGCTCAAGTGAGAAGTAGCAAAGAGTTATACTGTACATACAATTGCTAACAGGTTGCAACATAAGGCATTTACAAGGGCATATAAAAAAACCTTTGCAACAATGTGCTGTAGTCATTCTGACTATGTGCCAGTCCAGGATTTTGCTGTAACTGGATGTGAAGCCGCTTTAGTGCTCTTTGTAATATGTGTAAGTGAATGAAAATAGACTCCTGTTAGTAAAATCAGAAATACTTTGGATCAGTAATGAGGCAGTGCCGCAAGCATTCAAATTCACATATAAAAGGCAACTTATATTGTATCCTCATTAAAAAGAGCAAGAAAACATATACAGATGGGTCAGAGGTAAATAGTTCTCAGCCACTCATTGCAGGGTGGACAGCTCAACCAAGGACATAAAGGTAGCATTGGGTTGCACTTGGTACATCAGAGTCTGGGTCTGGTTTGCAGGGAGACAAAAAAGGAAAGCCATAGAGCCGCAGGATCCTTGGTGAGAATAAACAAAAAGGTGCCAGAAGAATGAACCAGAAAAGATATACACCTACCCCAACCAGTCAGCCCCACACCATGATCCAGATGGCTGAATGTGGCACATATGACTGTCAACATGATAGAAGCATGCACTGCAGGTAAACCTCTGATTCATCAATTTATGTGCAGAGAATTTGGAAGCATGTTCTAAGGATAAACATGCCACAACTACTCTTTCAGAATTGCATACAACTTTGTTGCCAAATAAAATAAATATTCATGTTCATGAGAAAAATCTATTACAGAAAGAAAAAAAGAAAACATAAGAAAACAATATCCAAAATATAAATACTGTTCCATAGGCAGTCTAATTGTTTAAATTTGGGTTATCAGCGGATTATGGCAATTTCAACACTTCGGATATGTTTATATAAGTGATAAAATAACAACTTTTACCATAAATCTCCCCTTTAATTTTGATGTTATCACTCTTCTTATGAAACTACTTGCTACACTTAATCCATAGAATTATATTTATTTTCAAATGCAATATTTGTCTGTAACATAACTATTTAAAATAAATATTGACTATAACACATAGCACTTAATTTATATTGACTGAATGTTATTTCAACCAAAGTACCATACATGGTCAAGATATAGTGCAACATATAAAAGGTTAACATTAAGCGATCAACATATGTATAAGGAATACATAGACATTAATGCTTTTCAAATGGCAGAGAAGAATGTACTATACATTACCAATTAGGCATAGAGCCCTCTTCCTGTAAATAGTTTACTCTTGGAGGAAGATGTTATTAAAATGATGAAAGGCACATGACTCTGAGAAACTTGTTCTGAACTGCCAAATGTTAAGTGCTTTGAACTAAGGACAGCCTGCTACTACCTAAAGATTGTACTGGTTTGTGTCATGAGTACATTAACTAGCACAAAACATATTGCTGCAAGCTATCTTTTTTAAAGCAAAGCAGTTATTACGTTTTCATTCTATAAATATTAGATAATCTTTTTAAATTAGTGGGTGATACGCATAGGTCTAAAATTTGCAAAACTGGTGGAAGATTGCATTAATGATTATTTTCCACTCTAGTCTAATCTCTAAATTTTAGAAGGTGACAGTTATACAGGAGACCATCACCCCACCCACCTAGATTATATTCAGCTCCCAACAATAGGAAACATATTTGATCCATTACCTGTACATTTGCCTTTAATTACATTTGCTTTTAGTGCTGCTTAGTTCTATTTTATATCAGCATGTTTTTATTCATATTTCTTATCTTTATGCGTATACATTCTCAAATATTTTTTTGATGTTTAAGGGAGGTCCCGACAGTCATTTCTCCCCAGGCTACTCCCTGTTATTAAACCATGGGGGTCAGATTCTGGGAAACCAACTAGTGCTGCATGACTCATAACCAGTAATGTTTAAGGCACTTGATTCAAGTTTTTTTTTTTAGATTTTAATTCAGTGAATATTTTGTTAGAATTATCTTCTACTTACATTTAGGAAGAGTAAATACTTGACATCTAAGAAGCATATGCATAAAGCATCACATAGGGGTCTATTCACCAAGCTGCCGTAGGCAGCCGAGTGAATGACCGATCTGAAGTGAAGTGAGCCGAACACTGTTCGGCTATTCACTGCAGGCTGGTGCAGCTAATTTCAGCCGTACATCGGCTGAAATCAGCCGTACATCTGCTTGCTTCGAGTGGCTTCGGGTCGGCCGAACATGTTCCGCCCAGCTGTCAGAAGCAGGCCGAGTGGCCGGCCAATGGTCGGCCGCTCGGCCAGCTTCAGCTTTCAGCACTGCTCAGCCGAGCCGATGCATATACGTTCGGCTCGGCTGAGCCGCTCTGCGATGATCGGGAGCTGTAGGGCTATTGTGAATAGCCCGTACAGCACCCCTTCGGTTCTACTGAACCGAAGGGGTCCTGGGGCCGAAGCTAGCCGAAGGATCAGCCGAAGCTACGGCCAGATCCTTCGGCAGCTTTGTGAATAGACCCCATAATAAATGTGAGCAGGCCCGCTATTGACTAAAAAGAATTAAGTGAAAAAAGACCAAAGCCACAACTTAAACAATACCTAAACTATAGCTTAAAAGCTTGCACTTACCTTTAACTAGCCTCAAACACACTTGATTGTATAAACAGTAAATGTTGTGGGATATATTAAACAGCAAGAGAGAATTTTGTCCCTGAAGTTGATGTGTTGGAAGCAGAAAAAACGGTCAAGCATAAGGATTAGAGAGACTTTGATATGGGCCAAATTGTGATGGCTAGACAACTGGGTCAGAACAACACCAGAACTGCTACTCTTGTGGAATGTTCCTAGTCTGCAGTGGCCAGGTCCTACCAAAGTGGTCCAAGTAAGGAAAAACGATGAACCAGTGACAGGGTAATGAGCAGCCAAGGTTTTTTGATGCATGTGGGGAGTGAAGGCGGGGCCATCTAGTCCAACCCAATAGAAGAGCTACTGTAGCTCAAATTTCTTAAGTTAATGCTAGTTCCTATAGAAAGGTGTCTGAAGACACAGTGCATTGTTGTGTGTTGGGATGCGATGCACTGTGCGGGCAGTGGGCACCTGGTGCAATTTTTTGCCTCAGAGTGCTCATGATGTCCCGTGTCAGCAGTGCCTACAATGGGCATGTGAGTATCAAAACTGGGACACAGAGCAATGGAAGTAGGTGGCCTGGTTTGAGGAGTCATGGTTTTTTGTTTGCATCGTGTGGGTGGCTGGGTGGATGTGTGTGTCACTTACCTGGTGAAGAGATGTCACCAGGATGCACTATGGGCTTTGGGAAATGTTCTGCTGAGAAAACTTTGGTCCTTCCATTCATATGGAAGTTACTTTAATACGTACCACCTACCTAAACATTATTGGTGGCCAAGTACACTCTTACATGGAAACTATATTCCCTGATGTGGCTTCTTTCAGCAGCATAATATGCCCTGCCACACTGCAAAAATAGTTAAAGAATGGTCTGAGGAACACAACAAAGAGTTTGAGGTGTTGACTTAGCCTCCAAATTCTTCAGATCTCAATACAATCGAGCATCTGTTGGATGTGTTGAAATAACAAGTTTGATTCATAGAAGCCCACCTGGCAACTTACAGAACTTAAAGGATCTGCTACAGACAGCTTGGTGCCAGGTACTACAGCATTCCTTCAAAGGTCTAGTGGAGCCCATGCCTTGATGGACTGTCTTGGCAG
The DNA here is from genome assembly GCF_000935625.1 of Nanorana parkeri. Taxonomy (NCBI): domain Eukaryota; kingdom Metazoa; phylum Chordata; class Amphibia; order Anura; family Dicroglossidae; genus Nanorana; species Nanorana parkeri. The sequence continues at coordinate 312,920 of NW_017306842.1, read as the reverse complement.
CAAAAGGGGAACCCATTCATTATTAGGCAGGTGGTCATAATGTTATGGCCGATAGGTGTATTTTCAGTACTAATGCTTCCTAGTAAAAATCAACCCATGTTCTATATGATTATCTATATGTTAGAAGTAACAGCCTAAGTTCCCTTAGCAATGTAAATGAATGAAACTAATTTTCAGCAACTCCCAGTTTCCTAAGCATTTCCACACACAGGATTTCATGTTTGTATGTAGTGTGAATATGAACACATCTGTCCATGGAGTATTTTGTAGAAAGACAGCTGAATGCATGAATATAGAGGGATTGCAGTGAGGTGCTATTGGTTTAACACATGCCAGATACTATTATGTCAGCTCAGAGAATACACTGTAAACATTTCTGTATTATATCACTGCATATGTTGTGAATTTCCATACAAAGGGAAGACAACAGTAATAACAATGTCTTCAATAAGTGCTTAATGGTTTATAATATGGAGCAGGTCCTTTATGACACCAATATTTTAGCTGAGGTCAAAGAAAGGGGAATTAATTTAACTTGTACACATGTACACATTTGGATTTTCTTTTGATTTTAGATGACAAAATACCTAATATGCAAATTAACTCAAATGTTGATAAAACATATTGAAGTCCTATATTTACTCAATGGCTGAACACATAATACATCCAGGGCGGGATTTCCTCTCTCTGCTGCCCCAAGGCCAGGCTCTTCAATGTGCCCCCCTACCGGCCAACCCTCCCCCAATGGAGAATGGCAGACCTGCAGGCTGCATACAAGTGATCTCTGCGACATCACTGAGATCACTTGTACAGAACAAGCGGCGGCTTCCCCGCTGTACATTTAGCTCTGCTTGCCCAAAGCAGTGCTAAATGTAGAACACAATTAGCTGCCCGTCGCCCGGAACTGCATGTCCCGGGTGTTGGGAGATAGGAATTCCACACCCCTGCTGCCTCTCTACTCCCTGCTGCCCTGAGGCCGGGCCTTTGTTGGTCTTGTGGGAAATCCAGCCCTGAATACATCTACTCACTTTATACTCAGATGAGCAGTCATATTTGTCCTTGTTTGGACCTTATCATCTTAGCCATGATTTTCTTTCCAATTAAATGTAGAACTGTTTCTCTCCAATCATATTATTGGGGATAGAAACACCCGGTTATTCAGCGGCTCCTTCGGGGGTGAGCGCTACATTATCAACATAACAGATTAGTTACCCAGCTAGAGGTAGTGGCGCAAACACATTATTTGATGTATCACCAAATGTGACAACAATTTGAGTGATAACAAGCATTAGCAAGCTACATAGAACACTTCTAACAGTTGAACCATTTAGCAATTTCAGCATACAATCATTTGAAAATACTGTTTGCATAATAGCAATGAACAATTATTTTAATGCAAATTAATTTTAATATAAACAATTAAACATTTGAATCATGAGTGAAAAATCTGGTTTGCTATGGATTTTATACAATATATGTCTGAGGAGAAAAAAAAAAACGCTTAGTCATCTCTCCAAAACATGCACATCTTCCAATTTTTTTGTCTCTTTTCAATCACTTTAGAGAGGAACTTTGTCTGTCCAGGAATTCCAGCAGCATCATGCTGGAAGCCACAGCTCTGCTGACACAAGCCAGGTCCTACACCAACATCATCCTTCACTTTGTCATCAAGAGCTGGCTTTCACTTCTGGGTTAAGACAGCCAGCCCTCAATGACCTCTAAGTCCACCCATCAGTTACTGTGTTTCCCTGCTCCTGCAGCCTTCTGACATAGGTAGATATCCCAAAAAGCTATAGCAGTATCATTCTCACCTAGGCCAAAATAGCCGTGGGGCAAGAAAAAATCTAAACAGGCTCTCCACCCAAAAAAAGGCTTTCTCATATTGCAGGGGAAATGGGGTAGGGAGCCAGGTGGATTAACTGTAAACAGGGATGAAGGTCTGCTTTAAGGAACGAAAAATACAAGTTGATCCAACCGGAAATCCAGTGTGTTATTAACTTTCTGTAGTGGGCTGCCAACACTGCCTCTGCTGCACCAAAACCCCAAACAGTGCCTGAGTTATGCTGGTTGGACAAAAAAAACCTCCCCCTAATGCTATGGAGGTAAAGATGGGGATGTCTTTTGTAGACTATCTGCGGAGAAGTAGGCAGACAAAACACAGATAAATGTTTTTATTTATTTTGCTCAGCCATTGACTTTGAAGTCCTATATAGTCATATTTGTTTTTCTAGAATGCTGGTTAAATAAATCAATATAAAAAATTAACAAGTTATTTTACTAAAATGATCAAAGACAAAGCAGCTATACATCAGTCTCATATAACACTGTACCCAGTGTTTCCTGTATTTGTACACAGAGGTGAAAAATGGAAATGTGCTATCTTTAGTAATACATGCTGTGTAGTGCTTTGTTTTCCTGCTGTCCAGATGTCACTCTGTATGATGACCTTAATGGGCCAGCCCGCTGATAACAGCAGGGAGCTGCTTTCAGTGCTTTCTGGAACAAGCCATGAATCTAATCTCTCTTTCCCAGTGATTATTTTGCAACTACAAAACCTGTTACATCACAAGTGCTTTTTCTATCTGGTTTCTTTGGAGGTGTAAAGCTTGTGTGAAAAAAAAAAGATTCTTCAACAAATGCGGAATAACAAAAAGCATTGTTAATCTTAAGACACTAATAGCATTATTCTTTGTACCACGGTATGCTATTTTTAGTTCAATTCTATTTTATAGGCACATACAAGCAACACGAAGGTATGTTTTGATGAAACGCATTTTCATTGTGCTCTGCAATACAAATTGTAATGTTTGTACTCTAAAAACCAGTTCCCATGCACATCAAAGTAGATGCCATCTATGATCATATTGATACATGCATGAATTGTGTGTCATGAGACCTGTGCCACTTCAGAGGCTGTTTAGCATCAAGAAAACAAGTGATGCTATAATGACAAAGCCCCAGCTTTCTGCAGCCTAAAGGTCACCAAATCCATAGCTGTTCTGTGTGACATTCATAGTACTGGGCTTATTTTTCCTCCTCAGTGACTTATCTATATGACATTTTATATAATTTTAACACTGTATGATGTGTTCGAAGAATTTGCTCTGGCTCCATCATGATTCCCAAATGATCATGTAAGCAAAACATGTTTTTATTTTCTATTGATGCTATTTTTATAGCCTTTGACATAATTTTTCTCTTACCAGGCCCATATAAACGTAATAGGGGCTGCTCACAAAAGGTAAATTACAGTTTTTATACTTTGCTATAAAATTAGTTGTTTTTTTTATAATTGATTCCAGTAACCGCACACAAATACAGGCACATTAGATGCCAGCAAGCTCATATAAGCAGTTTGAATGCGAATTGGCAGTGTATGAATACCAACAGCAGCCTGGGTGACTTTCATCAGAAAAAATGCATAAATTATAGAGATGACTGCTGCTTTTCATCCTACACTCATACTTACAGTGATGGATCACACATGTATGTTGGGACAAAGAAAGGTTTTTCAGCAGTCTTGTTTTCTGATGTCCAAACTGCCATCTAATGTCATTTAGACCAGCCTTCCACTGGACTGAGACAAAAGTAAAAGTAACATCCCTACACAATGCCTTTGTTTAGAAGTACCACGTTGTGCTGTCTAATTTAATACCTGCATCAAAACCATCTGCATATTCTGTATACATAAGTTCAAATTTATTACTGACAAAATCCAGAACAATGTTGAGGGCCATATTCAGGAAAGACTTAAGGGTTTTTTTTTTTCACCAATTATTTAAACAGAGGAACAGCTCGGAGTTCAGCTTTAATGGCAAATTGCATGCAGCTATTTTAATTTCAGGTAATTCTTAAATCAGAACTCCAGCAAGCAATTTTTTTACCAACCCAAGTTTACTCCTTGCCTTTCATCAAACATCTGTAATTAAATAACTAGGTATCTGAAAATAAAAATTAAAAGTCATAGTTACATATTATAGTAATTTGAGGTTAAGGGCTAGGTTCACACCTGGGCGACTCCTGACCGCGCAGCAATCGTGCACAAAACCACGCGGATTGCCATGCTGTCACGGAGTTGCCCACCGCAGGCGATCATGCTGTGGGTTCCATTATTTTCTAACGGCACCCCAGCTAAAAAAGCTGTGTGTTGTGTATTGCAAAAGAAGGTACATGTAGCTTTTTTTAGCGATTCCTGCGTGGATGTCACCCCATTGAAATCAATGGGGCCGCAAGGCGACCGCTGTGCGCACTAGCACGCAATCGTGCGGCCCTGGTGTTGTGCAGGTGTGAACCTAGCCTAAATAAAGGTCCATTGAGTTCAACCTTTGTGAGCTTGTGTGTGTGTATATGTATGTTTGTGTGTGTGTATGTATGTATGTATGTATGTATGTGTGTGTGTGTGTGTGTGTGTGTGTGAGTGTCTGGAATGTCTGTGTGTTCCAGTCATTAAGAGTACCTGCACCCCTGTATGTTCTGGTCTCTGGACAATTTCAGTTCTAGTCTCTGGACAATGTTCTAGACAATTTTTGGATAATTTCTGTTCTAGTCTCTGGACAATGTTCTGGACAATGTTCTGGACAATTTTTGGACAATTTCTGTTCTAGTCTCTGGACAATGTTCTGGGCAATTTTTGAACAATTCTGTTCTAGTCTCTGGACAATGTTCTGGACAATTATTGGACAATTTCTGTTCTAGTCTCTGGACAATGTTCTGGACAATTTTCAAATGCTCCCACACTTTCTGCTGATACCACTGCTTTTGGAAAGGAGTTCCAATATTTTACTGCTCTAACAGAAACAAATCATCTTCACTCTTTGTGGTATCCTTTTCACCATTTGTGGTCATGGTCATGTAACGTAACCATTTTCCTTCTTCTCCTTTGTGAGCAGATGATGGGTGGGGAGCAGTGAAGAACAGCTTCAACATTGTAATCTTTGTTTCATGTTACTAGGGACTATATGTCCCATACTGCATTACACCCCTAGCCAGTGAGCATTGTGAACTAATCAAATTTTTAAGCATGGCAGGAGGCCACAAATTTGTTTGTTAAAAGTCCCTTTACTTAGAATGACCACATTTTTTCACAGACATGCTTCAGTGTGGTTACTGGGTGATAATGCCACAATTTCCAGTCAATAAGCCTATGACTCCTCCTTCAACCTGCATGAGATATGCAAAAACATCATCCACGTAGTCTGCAAAACTATATGGGGGTGTGAAAACAACAGGAGCCAGGGCAGGAAAAATGTGCCTTATTAACCTCCCGGGCGGTATTCCCGAGTGTGGCTCGGGGTTAATTTTCAGTACCAAGAGTGGTAACCCCGAGCCTCGGGATTGCACAAAAGTGTCACTTACCTTGTCCCTACAAGCCCGCGTTGTCCTCTGCTGTGTGCGCCTGGCCGATGCCGGCATTCGGTTTTCAGTTTTGTTTTCGGGCGTCACAGAGGGGGGGCATGCTTGTTTGGACAGATTTAGGTGAGTTATTCCTAAGATTTACTATGAATTACAGGCCTACAATATAAAACAACAAATTGCCATGAAAAACAATGTAAATTAGCAGCACATTGATTTCAGTGTGCTGATAACGGGTTAAATGCCAGTAAGCAGTTAAATGTATCAATTGCCAATGTAGGCCTAACCCTACAGCTCTGACATGCCAAACCGGAATCACCCCAAACACATGGTGGTGCTTATTATGATGGCTTGGGGGATGGCAAGGCTCACAGGCACAGCATCCATACCTGACCCAAAGGACAGGGGAGTACTTGGTCCCACTGCTTTGAAGTAGATAAGATCTGCATCTGGTTTAGTTACTTCACACTTCTTTATTGTATATACTCTACCATATAATATATACCCTGCCATTGTTGACTGTTTTCCCTAGTCTCATCATTCTTACAGACTCTGTAGTGCCCGACACTTTTGCTACTTAGAGTGCAACCAAAATCAAAACTTTTTTTAGTTTTGTATAGACTGCAAAGGGATTATAACACTTGTCAGGGTTTTATTGCAGTCTGTTTCTCTGTTAGGGAGATTCACTCACTCTATTTGCCCTGATGACCGTTATTACTGAAAGTGAAATTTTTGTTTGTCATCAGAACAGGAATAGATGGGTAATCTTCCAAAGGGGATACTATACTAGGTGTGGTGACCCTGCTGACCACCAGTGATTTCCTTCTCTTTTGAGGGCTTTCCTCTCACTTCCTGGTGTGCTATCAGACAGGAATTGAAGGGAAATCTCCCCAAAGGGACACAGATGACAAGAAAAGGCTGAAAGGGAGTTGTAACCCTCCCTTACTCTATCCAAAGCTACAAAAACGTTTTGACTTTAGTTCCCATTCAATACAACATACACAGGCCTGCATTATTGCAAAAGTAAAGACATATTTTTTTTTACTTTTCTTCTTTCAGTTCAATCATACATACAGTTTGTCTTTGCAGTTGTTAAATGCTAGTGTAATAGGGACTTTGCATATTTACAGTAAATGTATGTTATATTGATTATACCTAGGTTAGCATGCCATTAATATAGTGAATATGTCTGTGGCTGCCATGTGAATTAGGTTCATTCAGCATTCTGTTATAGCATTGAACATCTGTTTGCTTTTACAGTCCCTGGTTTGCCAAATCTCTTCCTTCATGCTTTCTACAATTTCTAGCAATTATCAAACAATCTTTAAGACAGGTATGCAGAAATGATTGAATAAATTATTTATCTTAAAGCTAAACATTAACATTAATTATACAACATAAGCCTTTTGCTTACATAAAGAATATGCAGTAAAATACCTTCTAATATAACCAGTTCTATATTGTTAACTTTTACTCATAACTCCAGGCAAACAGATTCACAGATGATATACATATAAAGGAGCTATTTTGCCTGCCAAATTATTTGAAATTCTGTGTAGCTAGAGATTTAGACAGCTCCGCCACACCACACTGCCCAGCCTGGAAGGAAAAGAGTACTGATTTTTCTCTACTGCAGCTTATTAATACTTATAGATCTCTTCCCTACCATACCCAGTAACTGGATAGTGAAAACAAAGCAGAAGATTGATGAGCTCATCTCTCTGTCACTCCTCTCTCCTCCTAAAGTATGCTCCTTGCACTGTATCACAACTGATTGTGCTGCTTCTCTTTTCACCAGTTTGAACTCTGCTGTACAGGGATTGCAAGAGGCTGATACCAAGTCAAATTTGAGTACTTACACTGCTTGCATTGTAAAATTACATTTGATGTATTAAAAAATATAGGGGTCTATTCACTAAGCTCACATAGGCAGCCGAGTGAAAGACCGACCTGAAGTGAAGTCAGGCGAACGCTGTTCGGCTATTCACTTCAGGGTTCGGGTCGGCCGAACATGCTCAGCATGTTCGGCCTACCCGAAGTGCAGGAGGAGTTCGACTCAGCCGATCCAACATCTGGATTGGCTAAGCCGAACCTCCGGCAGGCTACTCACTGCTGAAGAACAGCAGAACAGAAAAATTGTTTTAAAAGTTTTTAAAAAAATAGAAAACGATTGTGCGGAGCTAGCAATGACAGCTAGCTCCGCGCAATAGTGTTCTATTGGCCGGCGGTTCTGCTGCCGTCCAAAAAAAGAAAAAAAAAACCTACTGCCCCAGGCCGCCCAGGAGAGAAACACTGATTTTTCTTTTTTTTTCTTTATTCTGACACGGAGCCGTGTCGGAATAGAAAAATAAATAAATACATTTTTGCCCATAGGAATGCATTGCTAGATTGCTATTGGCTATTTCAATTTGCAATAGCCAATAGTAACCCTCTGCTGATGGACCTGATGGAGAACTTCAGCAGAGGGTGGGTGCAATGCTAGTTTACTATTGGCTATTGCAAATTGAAATAGCCAATAGGAATCTAGCAATGCATTCCTCTGGGCAAAAAGTTTTCTCACACAGTAACTTTTTGTGCACACTCGAGTACAGAATTGAGGATCATTGTTAGTGTAACGTACTAAATGTTTAACCAAACCTAAAGGCAACTAGTTTTGCATACCTAACTGATGGTAATTTAGAGACATGCCAAGGTTGCTATTAAATTGTTGCATTTAAAGCACAGGGCTCAATCACTCAAGCATAAATGAATCAAAATAAATGCTTATCCATTACTTCTATGTACCTAGGAATTGCTAATTTGCAGACTTCTTTCATTTCTGTTTATAAGTTTTAAACATTGCATTTTAATTGTTCGTCTGATATGTCCCTTAAGACCTTAATTTGAAGACCAGGCACCACTAATGGAAGTCATGTGTATTAGCAAAGTGACAGCTTGAGGTACTATATACTACCAGATCCCTTGCCAAGGTGAAACAGGAAAACATGTTTCTCTATTAGCAAGAATTATGGGATGCCACTAAACCCTTGACCTTCTTTTTAAAAAATGTGAACCTTATTTAGGAAATAAATATTCTCATGCTGACCTACTATTTTAATGAGTTCTAAAAAAAATTTCAGATTTGGTTATAGCAGGTTACTTTTGCAGTAGGAAAACACTGGTGTAGCTATCATTATGTATGAGACATCAGTAAATCTGAAAATATAAAAAAGAACTTTGTTTACAGTTTATTATACTATATTTCATCTTTGCATAACAGATGCTGTACTCTCCGGTATATTTCCAGATGGGGTAAACATAATTATGTGAAAGGCAAGTCATCCATTTCTCTACACAGTTTACGCTAAGCAAACATAGATTAAATGTATTTATTAAAGACACTTAGCTTATGATAATATAAAAAAAAGCTTTGATAATTAAAAGCCTTTATGTATGAAAAACTTTGTTATGCGTATATGCTCTATGGAAATTATTCACTGCATCACACCTGAATGAAGGCCGAAGAGACAATTGTAGAAAGTGGGGCCAGTTGGCTATCTTAGCAATCCTGTTGCAGTCGTGACATGTGTGGCCTTCATGTACAATGCAAAGTCTACAGAACATGAATATAGGTTTGTTCATTTTTAACAGTATAAAGACCCCTTTTAAATGGGTGCCTTTAGTTCGGATCAGCAGGGAATCTTAACACAGATTCCCTGCTGATTGCAGCAGTTTGGAATGGATGTCATAAGAGTGACGTGTCTATCTATCTTTTTCCTCCATCTTGAAATGGAGAAAAAAACTCAAATTAACGTACCCATGTTGGTTTATGGGGGGTCAGATGTAAATGCACATGAGTGCGTTTACATCAGATTACCCCTGATATGCCATGATCAGGTCCACCAAAACAGAACTCTGTGGTTTCCTGAACCTGGCCAGAGTTGAGGGGAATTGGATGTAAACGGATCCAGATCCGTTTAAATCTGGGCTTCCAATCAGATCCACCTGAAAAAGTGATAGTCCAAACCTGATTGGAATGCCAATGTGAAAGGGCTATGTATACTCTCTTTGTTTTGTAATAAGCACTATTTCATGGTCTACAAACTGTTTATTTTGTCTTCTCCATTAAGTTTTTTAAACTAACTTGCTGTCTCTGGAATTTCATTTTTGAGACTTGTTTGACTGTCTCCTGACATTTTATATATACTTTCTATTTAGTCTCTGTGTCAAAGCTGTCTACTGTGTCATTGCCTTAAAAGCCCCAAAGTAAAAGGTGAATTTTGTTCATTATAGAGAATGTAGCTTCTTTGTTTTAAGTTTACATTTTTGATACATTCATAAATGTATGTTATTTGCAGTTATAACAACCAGTCTTTTGTTCAATATTTATAAAAGCAGTAAATAACAATTTATAAAATCTAACAATGTAGGCTCCACCGTAAAAATTATTGTGACAGGCAGATATACTCCTGAGACAGCATGAGAAAAACCTGGCGAACTTCAGCACACTGAGACTCAGCCTTGCTAAGTTACTAACTTCCTTTTTCTTAAGGTCTGTACACAGAGATGTTTTGAATTTGCAGGAAATACTTTGTGAGATGGGACTGTGTGTATGTAGTGTTTCCTACAAATTAGAAAGATCTCTGTGTGGAGCAAGCTCTTCTGACAGTCAACATCACTGTTACCCCTGTGGTAACCTGAAATGGTGCAATTCCTTTTCAAGCGTCATACTGTCTATGAAACCAGGGGTAGCATCTGAGATAATGAATCTAGTAGGCTCCACAAAGAACATCTAATGGTTATTATACAGAATGTAAATACATTGCAGAGAAAACTGTTTATCATAAATAATTCATGTACAAATGCTAGTTGTGGTTCAAAATGATGGTACTCTTCAAATAAAAATATTGTTTAATGTTATTTTATCACACATTTTCCTGCTTTAGATTGTATATCCATTGCTGTCAGTAATTTTCAAACATAACATATAGGTACTTTATGGTAATACTGCACTGTGTGTGGCTTGTTTTGGCATTTGTATGTACCTTTAACAAGTAAATATTGACTGTCAAGTTTTTTTTTTTTTGGAATGCAGCTTTCCGGACTGTTGATTGAGCTAGTGTGTGTTGTATGCCATGGTGGTGTTTATATCTGGGCATTTGTGCTCTTGTTCTAAATGTTAGGCCTCATTCACACTGGCAATAACATACATTCATTTATAGGACAATTCTAAATGCATATAAATGTGTGTAATTACTTTAATTAGTATAATTCACAGTGGGGGCAAGTTATATAAACTGGAGCAGACAAAATCTGGTGCAGTTGCCCATGGCAACCAATCAGCTTCTCTTTTTCTCTTCAGCTTGTTCAGTTAAGCTTTGTAAATAAAAGATAGAATCTGATTGGTTACCAGGCACAACTGCTCCAGATTCTGTCCAGTTTTGATAAATTCCCTTAACTGTGTGTTTATCTGTGTTTGGGTGCATTCAGTTCAAGTGTGTTTAGAGAAAAAAGAATTCTGTGCACCCAGGGGCAGATTAGAATGTGTCTAAATGCATGTAAACATATGTAAATGCATGAAAACATGTGTAAATGCATGTATAAGTAAAAAAAAAAGATTGTTTATACTTCCTAGATAATTTCTCCTGCATTTATACAAACCAAATAATTATCATTGAGGCATTGCAGTTATGTACCAGTCAACCTCAATCCCTTTTTTCAGTAACACTGAACTGAGTATCCCCGATTGTGGTACTAAAGAGCTATGCTTCAACACTACCACTACTGGCTGCTTGCTCCCAATGTAGATTGACTATGGGGTCTATTCACTAAGCTGCCATAGGCAGCCGAGTGAATGACCGACCTAAAGCAAAGTGAGCCGAACGCTGTTCGGCTATTCACTTCAGGCTGGTACACAGGGCCGTCTTTAACGCAGGGCAAAGAGGGCACATGCCCCGGGCCCTGTCATGGTTGTGGGGCCCAAAGCAGCTGCCCCTTGAGCCCGCTGTCTGCCGCGGTCGTACCGTAGGAAGGTACCAAAACATCACATTAGATGGGGGGGTTGGGACGTACCAACTGTTCCGTACAACTCGTACGGAACAGTTGGTACGTCCCAAATCCCCCATCCAATGTGATGCTTTGGTACCTTCCTGCCCACATGCAGGAAGGGTTTTTTTTCCTCAGGGGCAGCCGCGGGGCTCTCACTGCTGGAGGCTGAGCGGCAGAGCCTGTGTGTAGTCAAGTCACTGCACTGGTAAGGTAAGCCAGCAATGATCTGGAGCTGGGGGGGAAGGGAACAGCAGCAGCTGCTGAGTGAGATGAGGCTGGGGCTGGCTGGTGGGATAGCAGCAATTGAGGCTTGGTGTTTGGCCTGGGGCTGGGAGGGACAGCACAGCAGCTTAGTTTATATGGTCGAC
>NW_017306842.1:292197-300145 GCF_000935625.1 Nanorana parkeri | reverse complement strand
AAAGCCCTGGTTTAACCAGGGCTCTTTGGGATCTCACCAGGGCTCTTTGGGATCTCACCAGGGCTCTGTGGGATCCCACCAGGGCTCTGTGTGGTCTAACCAAGCTGGTTAGACCCTACAGAGCCCTGGTGAGACCCTACAGAGCCATGGTTTAACCAGGGCTCTGTGGATTTTACCAGGCTCTGTGGTGTCTAACCAGTCCCCACAGAGCCCTGGTGAGCCCTCACAGAGCCATGGCTAAACCAGGGCTTTGTATGGTCTCACCAGGGCTCTGTAGGGTTTACCAGGACTGGTGAGAGCCCTGGTGAGACCCCACAGAGCCCTAGTTTAACCAGGGCTCTGTGGGGCTCACCAGGGCTCTGAGGGTTCTCACCAGGCTGGTGAGACCCCACATAGCCCTGGTGAGACCCTACAGAACCCTGGTGTTGGTGAGACCCTACAGAGCCCTGGTTTAACCAGGGCTCTGTGGGGTCTAACCAGGGCTATGTAGGGTCTCACCAGCCCTAGTTAAACCCCACAAAGCCCTGTTGGGACCCTACAAAGCCCTGGTGAGACCCTATAGAGCCCTGGTTAAACCAGGGCTCTTTGGCATCTCACCAGGGCTCTGTGGGATCCCACCAGGGCTCTGTGCAGTCTAACCAAGCTGGTTAGACCCTACAGAGCCCTGGTGAGACCATAGAGAGCCCTGGTTTAACCAGGGCTCTGTGGGGTTTTAACAGGCTCTGTGGTGTCTAACCAGTCCCCATCGAGCCCTGGTGAGATCCTTCAGAGCCCTGGTTTATTCAGGGCTCTGTGGGGTCTCACCAGGACTCTTTGGGGGTCTCACCAGCCTGGTTAAACCCCACAGAGACCTGGTGAGACCCCACAGGCCTGAGTGGGGCCTCATGTTTAAGTTTCGCCTAAGGCCTCGCAAACTCTAGAGCCGCCTCTGATCACAGGAGTACCAAGCAGCTGGTGCCCAAGGTTGAAGAAGGGCATGACGCTGGGGTAGGGGAAGCCTTTGCAAAGAACAGCAAAGCATCCCTTTTATCTCCCATATTCGATAAAATGCAAGCTTTTTGTAATGTACTGTATGTTGGAATGTCCTGAGTCTGACTAAATACCGTACCGACCACCAGAGATCCCTGCACTGACCACCTGAGAGTCATCCTGAGACCCTATATATGTTTCGGCGGCCGATATATCGGTGCATCCCTAATATAAACGGCTGAGCTTGCAATCGGTTTGAAATCCTGCAGTCAAAGTTTTTTTGAGAGAAGTCTATGATCTATGTGTGCTGTTTTTTTTTTCTGGGTGTTGGGGAGGTGAGAGAAATTCCTTGGGGGGGCCCAAGAAAATGTTTGCCCAGGGTCCGATCAGTATTAAAGACGGGCCTGCTGGTACGGCTGATTTCAGCCGTATATCGGCTGACATCAGCCGTATATTGGCTGACATCAGCCGTACATCGGGTGGCTTCGCGTGGCTTTGGGTCGGCCGAACATGCTCAGCATGTTCAGCCGACCCGAAGTGCAGAAGGAGTTCGACTCAGCCGATCCAACATCTAAGCCGAACCTCCGACAGTCTACCCGCTGCTGTTCTGTCTATTCTTAGGCCCCATTCACACTGAGCGATTCGCAAATTGCGCGTTTGCCGCGCGATTTGCATTTTGCGCAATATCGCGCAAATGCTTGCATTGAGCAAGCTAGAATCGCGGCAAAATCCGCTCCAAAAAGGGTCCTGCTGTAGCGACGCACGACCCGCAACAGCGACAGACAGAGCCCCATTGCCATGCATTGGAGAGCGATATCGCGCGGTAAATAGCCGCGATATCGCGGGAATTACCGCGCGATAAATCGCTCAGTGTGAATGGGGCCTTATAGATGCCGATCAGCAGTGAGTGAATAGCCGAATGCCGCTGAGCGGCATTCGTCTCCGCTGTTCTGCTCGGTCTCTCTGTGGGACCGAGCAGAACAGAAAAACTGTTAAAAAAGTAGAAAAATTTAAATGGAAAAGGATTGTGCGGAGCTAGCAATGACAGCTAGCTCCGCCCAACAGTTTTCTATTGGCCGGCGGTTCTGCTGCTGTCAAAAAAAAGAAAGGGAAAAAAAAGCTGTGTCAGAATAGAAAAAAAATTGTTGGCCATAGGAATGCCTTGCTAGATTCCGATTGGCTATTTCAATTTGCAATAGCCAATAACAAACTAGCTATTGTACCCGCCCTCTGCTGCTGTCAATCAGTAGTGGGGGCCTGATGGAGAACTGCAGCAGTTGCTATTGGCTATTGCAAATTGAAATAACCAATAGGAATCTAGCAATGCATTCCAATGGCCAAAACTTTTTAATTTTTTTTCTATTCTGACACGGCTCCGTGTCAGAATAAAAAAAAAGAAAAAGCAGTGTTTCTCTCCTTGGCGGCCGGGAGCGGGAGATTCCCGGAGCACCCGGGAGAGTTAGGCTGTCTGGAGATCAGTGTCCCTGGTTAGCTGGTAACCAGGGATGCTGATCTCTCTGCAAGTGGCCAGAGCTGTCAGAAGTAGGCTGTCTCCACCCCCAGCAGTCAGAATCAGGCTGTCGGCCGGCCAATGGCAGGCCGCTCGGCCAGCTTCGGCTTTTAGCGCGGCTCAGCCGAGCCGAGGCATATGCCTTCGGCTCGACTGAGCCGCTCGGCCACGTTCGGGAGCTGTACTGGCTATAGTGAATAGAACCGAAGGCGCCCTGGGGCCGAAGCTAGCCGAAAGATCGGCCGAAGCTACGGCTAGATCCTTCGGCTGCTTTGTGAATAGACCCCGATTGTGGTAATGGAAGAATAGATATTACGCAGCACGGACTTCAGGAAGCACTCTCCCGGTGATCCAGAGGTGTTCTCTGCATTGTGGCTTACAGAAGTCTACGATTAAAAATAAACTCCAACTAAAAAAAAAATACAAATCTTTTTGCAGGTAAAAACAGTCCTCATATATGTATGTCAACTGTATATTATTTATCTGTTTAGACCTGAGATATACATGGTGCTGTCAGACAGCACAACCAGGTTGCTGATTGGATTAAAGGAGCAACAGCAGCACATCATTCTTCTCACTCTTGTTTCTTGTCAGCTATTCCTATTTTGCAAGTGCAATATAGAATGACTGACTAGGGCCACAATGCTGCCCTCCTTCTGTTTCTGGGATTACAAGAGAATACCACAAATTAGGTACATGTAGCATCCCCCTTATGTCAGTCAGTGATACCCAATGCAGGATAACACTACCGTTGGCTCCAAAGGGTGATCTACAGTAAGAGAACTAATGGGTCTTCATGTGTTTCCTCTCTAAGAAACCTCTATAATGGATCCAGAGCACAGCAACAACCTTAACTCTATGGGTTATCGCAATCTTCTTGTCTATGGGTAATTTCACTCACTTTGCCCATCAGCACTTACCGCCCTCTATGTTGATCGATTAAAGTAATGTCCAGACTGCAATCTTTTTCTGTATTTACATTGCACAGAGAACTGGCTAATATTGCTGGCACTCCCTCTCTCAGTGTGAATGCTGCTGTAAAGAAGATAATAGAGGGCAGATATCAAGACAAAATCCAGGGTCTTACAGTAGCCGCATGGACATCTGCCTGGGGCATTATTGTACGGAATTAGAAAGAGTAGCAAAGAATGACATTAGAAGTATATCTGCATTAATTGTGTATTTTTATCGGTTTAATATTAATTTGAGAAACATTTGCGCAATTATCGCAGGGCCTACAAATTTAGTATCACCATCTTTTTATTCTACCGGGTTTGGGGGGTCTTTTACAAACGCTAGCAACGCAGCAGTTGAAAATCAAATCAATAGGAAAAAATTGCAGAAAATTCAAAAATGGCTTGGCCAGCTGATTTGAAAAATGTTCCGGAGGGCTTGGCAGCGAAAGGGTTAAGGCAGGGTTGTACACTGTGTTATCAGAAGATTTTTCCCACATTGCCTCTTAGTTCTACATCATTAACCACACTTAAATCTGGGTCTAAGTCTCTATTTTTTTCCTTGAATTACAACATCCACATATATCTTTGGTTAATATTTATGTATTTGTTTATCACATTAATTTACTAAATTATTAGAATGTGCACTTAGCCCATTGAAGCCATGTTCCTTTCTATAATTGGAGTGGGTGATCCTTAGTCCTGCAAATTAACCGAACGACTGAGCTAAGTGAATATTCAGCTTTCACATTTAAACCCATGGTGTTCTTTCAAATTTGCATATGGCTTCGAAACCCAGGAGGATTTCAGTTGACCTTTCATTTCCTTGCAAAACCTTATATCTGGAACAATTTACTAAAGTCTATCAAAAGAACAACTTGTTAACGACCTTTCAGAAACTTAGCCTTGACACATGGGTACAACTATAATATATATCACTTTAATTACTTCTGTCATGTGGGGGCTTTAAAATGAATGATGACTGCAACATAACCATGTTATATGAACATGAAATTCTGGATTTCAGTAAATATAGTTAATAATTAAGTGGCAACTTAGAGAGGACCTAATTGCATTCTGGTGAATTATCCTATAATATGTGGTGCAAATTAAAAAATGTGTGTACTATAGTGTGGATGTGTCTGTCCCTTCCATAATGTATACATAGACATAACTGTCACAGGTCATTTCTGTGTTTATTTAGATTGCTGACAGGTTTCACTTTCCAAATAAAAAGAAACACCACTGAAGCCTAAACCAACATGTTCAAGCAGAAAAGTGCCAGTAATGTGGATCTCACAAAGAGAAAAGCTGATCCCGCATTATTGACCCTTCACAGAGCACTCAGACACAACTGCACAAATAGTGGTATCTCTGTTTAAGGGCACACTGGCATATATATATGTAAAATGCCTTTCTCACTCATGCATATTTACTAATGGGTATCTATGAAGACAGCAATGTGTTACTCATTAGAATTGTTTTACTTTCCAAAGATAAGTTTATTGTATCTGTAGCTTACAAATGTATTATCTGTTTTTACCCCTTAATCTTGATGCTGAAAATATTGTATAACAAAATTACAACATTCTCTGTAGATAAAACAATACATATGAGAGCGCTTTTGTGTTCTTGGTATTTTTGTTTCAACTAGCATGTCCAGTTTTAGTGTTGCAGCCTATATACACCCAAAGTGTTGTAGCGCTCACCCCCGAAGGAGCCACTAAATATGAACTAGGGTTCTCCTACCTGTTTGTCAGCCACTAGCCCCTTACTCAGATCTAGCAACACCGACACTCTGGAACAGAACAGGCTCAAGTCATAGGGTCTTTTTAGTATTTATTTGCACAAGATCTAACAGGAGAGAGGTTTTAGGATTGTAGGATACCCGGGTAATACTTCAGAGGACTCTGCATTCTCCCGTAGCAACAGCAAAATTCAGTGGTACAGTGGTCCTGTCAGGGCGACCAACAATAGAAATAGCACAGCAGACAGCCAGGATAGTCCAGGACCTTGAAAGAGAGAACTATCTCTGGACTCATATAGCAACAACTGGCTTCTTCTCTAGCAAGCACCTGGGAATAGGGTGAGGGATCTCTTACAGGGTTCCAGACGGTAGCTCTCACCAGCTCCTCTGCAACACTCCTCGAAACGTAGATTCCACCTCCAGCCTAGCTTCCATTAGGTTTCCTTTCAGCTGCATCTGAAGTCTCTGAGCTCTCAGCATCTGTCTGCTGAGGTGCATACCAGATATCCAGTAGTATCTTCTTCTTCTAGGCCCCCAACACCTGCCACATGCTGAGGCCCAAGCAACGCATCTGTAGTATCCTAGGCCTCTAGGCCCCCAGCACCTGCCATGTGCTGAGGCCTAGGCCAGTCACTTGCATCACACAGGCCTCCTAGGGAGAGGCCCCTGGAGGGGAGAGAGTTCTGCACAGTGTCCCCAAACCTTTTATCACCTGCCCTCAGCCATACCTCTGAGTCATCCTACTCAAGGATTGGTCACGGTCAGGTACACAGTCACAGTCTGAGGATGGATCCTCCATCACTGTATGCTGAGTCCCCAACCCAGCAACAGGAGGAGCAATCAATCCAGCAAACTCATGGACACCTGTAGAATGTAGAACTCAGAATAAACAGCACCTAGACTGATTACAGTCCATATATACACTAAATTTGATAGCGACATTCTAGAGGGCACTACAGTGTAATTGTTACATTTATTCTGTTACTACCAATGACAGATATGTCTTACTAGATATATTCCAAATATTCTGTGAGCAGCTCTGCAGAGTACAGTCAACTATGTTTGTCTCAGGATCACAGTAACATCAGTGAGACCAAAAAGACCATGATTATTAGTATAAATATTTACTATTAAACAATGGCACTGGAGGCTGAATGGAACAAATAAACTTTGTTAACAGGATTTATAATACACTAAGATACAAATGCATGCAAGTTTCAGATTTGAATTGCAGCCAGCATTGAAACAAATGAACAGGTCACTGGTGTTTTCCAGGAAAAATGCACAATATTGTTGCTGAGCAGGTTGCAGCAATCACCGCTGTCAGTACAATTACAGTACAATGCTTGCTTATAAAAACTTTACATCTGAATACAGGAATACAGCATCAAACAGAAAACATATATATCATAGACAAAAGCATGCATATAGAAAACCAGCATAGACCAGACCTGCACCACAGCACCATCTAGTGCTCAATAAAAATTTGCAACTAGCGTTTTTTTTTATTCTACAGGGCTGCTGCTATAGAAAATATATAATTGTTTGCGTTTTAAGCAGTTTTCTAGGCAAAACTTCAGATTTTAACACATTTACAAAAATTAAGAATTTGCTCCGGATGCAAACTGGATAAACTTAAAATCAGGCAACATGGGTGCACTCCCTGCCATGGAAATGGCACAAAAATAAAGGTAATTACTAGAGTGAATTTTGGATAGACTATAATATAGTTGAAATGTATCCAGCTGTTTCTCACTGTGTCACCACTGGAGATATTCACACAGTACTGGAAGCAAGAGAAAACCCACCCCACACCCACCCATTACGAATTTACACAGCCAGTCCCCCATATTAGTTCATTTTAAAAAGACATGCTCAACACAAACTAGCTAAAAGCAAGAGATGATGAGTACAATAGATTTGCACTATTTAAGTTCTCTAATTCTTATAAAATATCAGTGCCTTTCTGTGCTCAGTTTTGGCTACTTTACCATTGACACGTTTCAGAGACGCATGTGATGTGAACTTCAGTTCTAAATGCTCTACTGAGGCACCACCATTGCCACCATGACTCGTTAATGCCTTGTATCATATGGATCATTAAGAATCCTTAAGCATCAGCTATATTTTTGCCATCTCAGTTTTAGACATAGATGAATGGGCTATTGAAGTTGTGTTATGAACTATTCTAATTCTCAGTTCCTTGTGCTGTTATAAATCTATAGGCTGTGTGGGATGTTAATTCCACCAGATGGATCCCTGAAAAAAGGATGCAACACATATTAATGCAGTCGGGTTTTTACTTTATTACAAATTGTAATTCTGGAACACAGTGTGTATTGTTTTCAAGTCCACATTCAATGGGCTAAGTATAAAAAAATTAAGCATTATATAAAATCATACAACATTTAGTTTTTTCTCCATTGGAAAGCGTGCAATGTTTCTATGAACAGGGCAAGCATTTTAAAAGTGGAAGTGTGTAAATTTCAAGACATCTGGTATTTGTGTTCACCCCCCCCCCACCCCTCCCAAAAAAACAAAATAGAAAAAAGTGTTTGAAAAAAGAATTGGAATTTTATTCTGTCATACAGCGTTAAATACATTTAAAAAGGTACTTGCTTGTGTAACTCTTAACCTGCTATAAATTAATTATGTCTTCTGGTTTGTAATCTACTAATCTTTTGTAGGTTTTCAACTTTTCTTAGCAATGAGAACCAAGCAGTACTAGTGAAGTAAAAGCTCAAATTGCAGAGGAACCGCTGATATGAT
>NW_017306842.1:268269-292134 GCF_000935625.1 Nanorana parkeri | reverse complement strand
ATATATATATTTGGGTTTTTGTTTTTTGTTTTTTTATCAGACAGGTAAAAGTATTTGCTGTTTCTCATAGTAAATTCTACTTTTACCTGATTGACAACAGACATAGCCTGATGTACTATAGTGTGAATTGAGGTGAAAATTCCCATCTTAACTTTACATGACCACACTTCCCACTGTAGTAAATATTTGCTATTTTGGTTAATGTTGTTACTGAAAGACTCAGTTTTTTCAATCATCAGATGGAAAAATTCCTTTAAAACATATATTTGTTGATGGGTACCCTCAAAATAGAACAATGGAACCAACCAATATATCCAGACTTAGCCTTCTGTGTGTTCTAAAAAGATTTCTCTGCAGAGAATTTAACTAAGAAAAAGTCATGACTGGACTAATTTTAAAGAACAATTCATGAGTAGGCTCATTTTAAAGAAAAATTCATAACTGGGCTCATGTTAAAGCGCAGCAAAGTAGCAGATCACTGTTTTTCATTAACTTTGAGGCTTTGATGAATGGTCTATCAGAATAAAGTCATCATAACATATTCAGCATAATATAACCCTAGGAAAAAAGTAAACTGCATAATAATGAATGTTTGTGTATTGTTGTCAACATGTGGTCTCTTATATGGAAATTCACATCCTAGCTCACACTCAGAAAGCAGCTGTGAGACATTTACTCTCTCAACTATTAATCCTGTGTCTACCCATATATTCAACTATATCAGTAGTGCATTTTGCTGATACATTGAATCCTGGCATCTTGTAACTCCTATATAACTATGAATTATTTTTGGTGATTATGCCATCTCCTAGCACTTACAAAATCTGAGTCCTGAACAAGGGGAAGATTTTTTTTAACCCTCTTGGAATGCATTGACTATTTTGTATTATATTTTATATGAACTAATACTAATATTAAAATGATATATTTGTTTGGTGCTCTCATGCTTTCATTAGACATAAATCCTCAACTCAGGGATCCCCTTTTAAAGCGGTACCCATTGTGTGGAGAGCAGCCTTTTCCAGAGCCACTGTACCCTGTAATCTTACTGACCTACCAAAAATGTGAACCCAGAGCCTAATTTTCACTTGTTTATTAATAAATATCTGTCAGCAGTTCCAGCCCTTCAACACTTTGCCCAAAATGTTTAAACAAATTTGCTTCAGATATACTTATTTGTTTTATAATATACTATTTGTATGTTGGACAAAGATTTAATCCCTTTCTATGTTGTGGAATCACATAGAGTGGCAATATGTATATGGAATGCATTTTTCTTCAGCACCCAGGTTTTAAAAAAATATGGCCACAGTCAACTAGGGTAACTATATGTCATAAAGAAGGTACTGGCAGAGCTCCTTATGAAAGACATGTGTATAATATCATAGGTATTACTAGGCTCAGAGTATTGGGTACTCATAGGCAGAAGTTTACAACTAGTACTCAAATAAAAAGTGCATGGCAGGAAGCACATAATAAAAATGCTGTAGAGGCCATACTGTCAGTACTATTAAAAAGAGGGCTGAGAGTAAGAGAGAAGAGCAGAAGGCTGATCTAACTAAAAGTAAGAAATGAAGCAGAAAAAAAGATTGAATAAATCAATGGTAAATGCAAGAGATAAAGGTGAAGCTGAGGAGAAACAGAGTAAGAGAGAAGACTCTGGGGTCTATTCACAAAGCTGCCGTAGGCAGCCAAGTGAACAACCGACCCGAAGTGAAGTGAGCCGAACACTGTTCGGCTATTCACTTCAGGCTTGTACGGCTGATTTCAGCCGTATGTCGGCTGAGATCAGCCATACATCGGGTGGCTTTGGGTCGGCCAAACATACTCAGCATGTTCGGCCTACCCGAAGTGCAGAAGGAGTTCGACTCAGCCGATCCACCATCTGGAACGACTGAGCCGAACCTCCAGCAGGCTACTCGCTGCTGTTCAGCCTATTCTCATAAATGCCGAACAGCAGTGAGTGAGTAGCTGAATGCCGCTGAGCAGTGACAGCTAGCTCCGCCCAACTGTTTTCTATTGGCCGGGACCAGCTGATATTAGAATTAGAGCTTGTCGGAGCCGGCGGCTCTCATCATTAGGATGAGAGCTTAGCAGAGTTGGCTTTCATATCACTGCCGGCTCTCCTATGCTCTCATCATAATGACACATGGGCGTCCCTGGTTACCGGGTAACCAGGGATGCCCGTGTATCATTACACACTTAGAACCCGTCAGAGCTGCTGTGATTTTACAGCAGCTCCGACGGGTTCTCAGTGTACTGAGGAGCCACAGTGTAATCAGAGAAGGCATCCCAGGTAACCAGGGACATCTTCTGTCATTACACACAGAACCCAGTGGAGCTGCTGTGATTTTTCAGCAGCTCCAACGGGTTCTCAGTGTAATAATAGAACGCATCTCTGGTTACCTGGTAACCAGGGATGCTGATCTCTCTGTAAGTGGCCGGAGCCAGCCGTGAGATGACGGCTGGCTCAGCCCAGCTGTCAGAAGCAGGCTGTGGGCCGGCCCATGGCCGGCCGTTCGGCCAGCTTCGAGTTTCTCCTACAGCCCTCGGCCAACTTTGAGGGCTGTACGAGCTATAGTGAATAGCCCGTACAGCAGCCCTGAACCGAATGGGTCCTGGGGCCGAAGCTACCCGAAGGATCAGCCCAAAGCTACAGCTAGATCATTCGGTGAATAGACCCCCGAGGTAGGAAAACCTAGAGAGAGATTTTTCCTGGGTGAGACTCTTAACAGAGTTTCTTTGTTTGATTGAATCCAGCCATATGATGCCGCATTACATACATTTTTCTAGGAAAATTCCACTTAAAGGTAACATTTGAAAATGTGGGGAGGGATTAAACTTCTGACACGATTTTATTGCTGTGTACCTACTGGGAGATTCAACCTCACTTCCTGTTCTGGTAGCCACATTGAGAGTGTGGGGGTTCTCCCCAATAGGGCATAATGGGTTGTAATAGTTGGTTGCAGCTCCAGTTTAATATTCATGCATTAGCAAAACACATCGAAGGGAATTTATCAAAACTTCAGCAGAAAAAACTGGAGCAGTTGTGCATGGCAGCCAACCAGCTTCTCTCTTTCATTTTAAATCTTCTTTTTTTAAGCATGTAGTATTTATTGAATTTTCAAATCAGATACAAACGACAAGGTGTCATAGTAACTTGGCATGTGCTCAATACTTTCGATAACACGTATGATACATGGTTACAGACTTATATGAGTCAACAGTAAACAGGAAACAACTATGACAATATCTATAGTCATTATAGCCACAAGTAACAAAACATAAGTGGGTTGTCAGTCCAGAGAGAGCGAGAGGAAGACAAACAAACAACAAACAAACATTGATTCATCATTGGTCTTGAAAGGGTACATATTCGGAGTGCACCAGATAAGAGTGGAATAGCATAGAAGATGGGACAAACTAAGTGTCAAGGGTCGAGGAATGTCGAGTAGTGGAGCAATAAAATTGAGAAGGGCACCATCATCTCGGGTCACAGTTGAGCAGTGGAAACAGCGCATCATCCAGCAAAAGTATATCACTATCTGTGGGACTATAAAATGTCTAAAGCCCCCAAGGAGCCGTCTTACTTGGCCATATTGTACTGTTTGGAAGGTCGGAAGGTCCCTAAGTTGAGCTAGGGACAATGAGGAACGCTGACCATGTATGGAAGAACTGCCCCGTCCTTTTTTCATTTCGGAGGGAGTCAGATTTGTCTAAGAGCATGAGCCTATGAAGGGTGTTGGTTAAGTCTTCCGTAGTAGGGATGGTAGGGAGTAGCCAATTAGTGAGAATGGTTTTCTTGGAGGGCAATAGGCAGAGATGCTCCCAGCGGGAGATGGGATGAATTGGTAGTGAGGGCTTGTGGGGCATATCATGCAGTAAGCAGAGGGACGGTAGGGGTGTCCTCTCCTCTCCAGAGAAAGAGTTCATATAATCCACAACCCGTTGCCAGAGATTAGCTATCTTGGGGCAGGACCACATCAAATGTATCAAGTCAGGGTGGTGAACGCTGCATTTGGGACAGTGTTGTAGCCAGTCAGGTGATGAGGACACAGGAGTGAAATTAAAGGCGTAGTAGGCCCGGTGGAATAGTTGAAATTGTAGTTCACGCCCGGGCTCACAAATGACATGTTTCCTGATTTGTTGCCACCCCTTCAGGATACAAACATAGGTGTCCTCTAGGGAGTGACCTATGAGTTGGGCCCACATATGTACAAAGGATGGTATGGTACTATCTGGTTGTTGGTGAATATCTCTAAGGATAAGGTAAAGATCCGACAAGGAGAGTCTGGAGGTCGAGGGGGTCATTAATCGTTGGAAGGCCCGAGTGGAGGAGGTGCTGTCTGGTGAGGGATAACTGGTGCGTAAGAAGTGCGAGATTTGGGCATATTGTAAGAAATGGGCCAGGGCAATATGAAATTTAGAGATCAGATCTCTGAATCTCATGCAACTACCATGAGGCGTGAGTACATCTTGCAGGGTATTGATGCCCAAGTTGGACCATGTCTGGAAGACCAAGGAATCGGCCCCCACAGGGAAGGTAAGGGAAGACGTTATGGGCATCCAAGGGGAAATAATGCCCGGTATATGGAAAAGCTTTCTGACTTCCCTGCACGTGATCACCGTGTCTTTTATGAGGACATGTGTTTTCAAGTGGGGAGGTAAGGAGTGCATGGAGGAGTGAAGGATGCCAGCTAGGGACCATGGATACGTCATTTGCTGCTCCAGGAGAGTATGGGAATAAAAGGAAGTGTTAAGTACTTAAGGGCCATTGGATGCAGAGAAGGCTCCGACAGCCTCATACCATCAAGAGCACACAGTATCTTACGAATATTCAATCCCGCAGATCGGCCTGTAACAAAACCCGCTTGGTTAGTGGAAATTATACTAGGCAGAATATTAGACAATCGGTTGGCCATTATCTTAGACAACAGTTTAGCATCTAGATTTAACAATGAGATTGGGCGGTAGGATCCTGGCTGAAGAGGGTCTTTACCCTTTTTGGGTAAGAGCCTGATATAAGCTTCATTGAACGTAGGAGGATAAGAGCGGTCCGATAGAATATGGGTGAACTGTCGCAGCAAGCGTTGTGATAACTCTTCCGCCAATATCTTATAAAACTCGGAAAACAAACCGTCGGGGCCTGGCGCTATGGAGCGAGGGGATAAACAAATGGCTTCTTTTACCTCCTCTAAAATAATCTCTGAATTCAATAGTGTCACATTGTCCATTGGCAACGAGGGCAGCGAAAGAGAGTCCAAAAACAACAGACCATCTCCTGTCCTGGTGTCATCTGCCGCATAAAAGTTGCGATAGTATTTACAAAATACATCTGAGATGGCAGTAGGATCAGTGTGTATCTTGCCCGCATTGTCAGCCAATTTGAGGATGTGAGAGGTCGGTACATTCCCCCGCACCAAGTTGGCCATAAGTTTACCCGATTTGTCTCTGAATGTAAAGAATTTGGATGACCTGTAAGATCTATTTAGGCGATCATATTGGAGGAGCCAATGATCACACTGCTGCTTTGCCTGTATACACCAGACTCTATCAGCTTCAGAAAGTGTTAACTTATAATTTACGTAAGCCTCTCTGGCTTCAGAGCAAGAGGCTGTGTAATTTTGGCGTGTGTTTTTTTTACGCGAAGTAACATAAGCCAGGATCCTACCGCGCAACACAGCTTTGGCGGTTTCCCAGAACAACGTAGGTTGATCAAGGTGGACGGAGTTATGTGTGAGATAGTCTGACCACCATATCTTGAGTTCGGCCTGAAAGGAATCATCTTTCAGCAAATAAGCAGGAAATTTCCAGGAGATTGGGGAAGTAGGGATGGTAAGATCCTGAATAGATAACAATACTGGGGAGTGATCTGAAATAACCATGTTCTCAATGGATGTGGATCAGGTCCTTGCCAAAATGGACGGTGACAAAAGAAAAAAATCAATGCGGGACATGGTTCCGTGGACGTGGGAAAAGTGAGTGAAGTCCCTCTCAAGGGGGTGGAAAAATGTCCACGCATCTATCATACCACTTGCCAATATCATAGAGCTCAGGTGATTGTCTTGCGATGATGGTAATAAACGAGAGGGCCGACTGCCGCCGGATCTGTCGGAGATGGAACTGCGTTGAAGTCTCCCCCGATTATGCGATGAGTATGCGCGTAGGCCTGAGATGTTTGAGACAATAAGGAATCAAAGAAAGTTTGGTTGTCCGAGTTTGGTCCGTATATGTTCCAGATGTCGAGTGTGGTAGAGCCCAATAGAATGGAGAGAAAGGCCCTTCTACCCTCCTGTGGATCACATCGCTGAGATAAGATCGTGTGGGGTAATGATTTGCGTAGCAGGATGAGCACCCCAGCTGATCTCCCCTTGGCAGGGGCACCTACAACCTTACAAACCCACAATTTGTGCATGCGAGAGAAGTCCTTCTGAGGATGATGAGTCTCTTGTAGCAGGGCAATATCCACTCTCAGTTTTTTAAGGTGGCATAGTACTTGAGTGTGTTTCTGTAGCGATTTAAGTCCCTTGACATTCCATGTCACTATGTTCAATGGGGATCCAATTGCCAGATAAGAGGGTGGTATAATGTAAAAGCATGGAAGTGTATAAAAGCATATTGGGGGTAGATGAGTGTCCCTTTGCTCACATCTACCTCCTGTATTTGTGTCCCAAAATCTTCTGATCCATCAGGCATGGACGAAGAGGAAGCGGTGAACTCCTGTTGGGCGGGATGGCTTCGTGCATAACCTCCCATTATCGATGAAGCTAAAATGGTTGAACGTAGCATACATAAAAAATATATAAAGAAAACTAAAATAAAGCTATAACTGAGGGCTAACATCAGTAGCAAGGTCATTCAGTGTAAGCGACCTCCTTTTTTCCCAATGAGGGGTGCAACATGTGAGACCCTGTGTTGTAGCTTGGTCCCACAAGCTGAGCACAGATAGCAGAGAGAACTGAGTTACTAACAATAAAGATCAACAACAAAACAGTTCTCAGTGTCCGAACATGGCAAGTTCGGTCCCGTGAAGCAAGTGTAGGGTAAGTGTGATAGAGAGATACAGCATCCGGGCCCTCAAGCCTTTTTCTTCCACGGGGGGTTCTTGGATGGTGAAGCAAGGGAATCCTCCCGTGGGGCCCTTATGAATTCCATAGCCCGCGTCGCCAACAGGAACGATTGCACAGAGCCATTCGGGGTAGTTACGTGGAGCACGGCCAGGTTAAGCCAGTGTGAACTTGGTCTACCAGCAATCTGCACACCTCAGAAAACGGCTTGCGTTGCTTGGTTAGGGCTGCCGAGTAGTCGCGAAGAGCAGGAGCATATGACCTTCCGCCACCATATTGCGCTGGGTTCTATACACTTGGAGAATCTGCCTGCGGTCATTGAAGTCCAGGTAACGAACAATTACTGGTCTAGGTCTCAGGTTGTCACTAGAGGTGCCCACTCTATGTGCGTGTTCAACTCTGCATGGGGTCATCAGTCCCAAAGCCTTCGGTATAGTTACGGAGCAAAAGTGGAGGAGGTCCACGGGGGACCGTTTCCGGAAGGCCAATAACCCTAAAATTATTTTGTCCTAGATCTATTTTCTAGATCGTCCACCTTTTCCATCAGGAGATGGACAGAATTATTATTGTTGTCCAGTGACCTCTGCGCAACATGAAGTGCATCCTCCAGGTCGCTGACCCGTTGTTCCATTGTCTGTAGGCGGTGGCCATGAGAATCCAGCGTTTGCCCAACTGCTGTTGTATCAGCTTTAAGATAGGCAGCAACAGCCGCTGCTATGTTCTGGTGCTCCGCCTGCAAAGATGCAGTGGGAGAGGGCTCACCTTCCGCAGCGCCGTCAGGAGATGTCAGCATGTCGTCTGGATCCGCCATCTTGGATTCGTTCCGGTGCATCCGTAAGCTTTTAGGCAATGATAGAGAGCCGGACGGTGTACTCGATGGGTGTGCGGGACGGAGCGATGTTGCACGTGTCTGGCTCATTGGGTGCCGGAACCGGAAATATTTTCAAATCTTAACTGAACAAACTGAAGAGAGAAGCTGATTGGTTGCCATGCACAGCTGCTCCATATTTTGACTACTCCAGTTTTGATACATTCCCCCCATTAGGTTTACTTTATTAGTGAACAGCCTATTAACTAAAGAAAAAAGGGTTGTTCACTTTGGAAGGGAATTTGCACTTCGCAGGGAAAGTTTTCCTTAGCTTGGTGAATGTAGTGAGATTTCACTTTGCAAAGAATACTAAGGCGGTTATTCACAAAGCCGCCGAGGGCAGCCGTGTGAATAACCGACCCGAAGGGAAGTGAGCCAAACGCTGTTCGGCTATTCACTTCAGGCTTGTACGGCTGATTTCAGCCGCACACTGACTGAAATCAGCCGTACAACGGCTTGCTGCGGCTAGATCCTTTGGCAGCTTTGTGAATAGACCCATAAATCTTGTGCAAGCAAAATAAAAGAAACAGTATTTTGCTTGCACATGATTGGGTGATGGAAGTCAGCAGAGCTTTACCTCATTCATTAAATTAAGAGAAAACTTGCAAAGTGAACAGCCTATTTGCCTTAAGTAAATACACCCTATTCATACTTCACTGTGCTTTAAATAATAATTTCTCTATTATAAGGTTTCATCTCCATATTCATGTTATACTCTATAGTAAAATTCATTAGATTTATAGCGTGCTAATCAAAGTCTTCAGGGGGCAGCTCTAACAACAGGACTCTAAAGTTGAATTCAAAACATATCGAAATGTTTCACACTATCCAATCATTTCCTCTTTTATACATTCTAAAAAAATGTCCCGTGCCATTCTCATTCTGACGTCAAATTGATAAGCCCAAATCAGATTTTGAACATTCCTAAAAAAGGGGCAGCTGGTTGTGCAGAAAGATGTTGAAAAAAATAAAACTGCTTCCATTACGAATCCGGATGTATTTCCTGAATGCTTTCAGACATGCAGCATATACAAGAATTTTACAACATTAAAGAAGATTTCCAGTCAAACAAAACACTTACCCTTGCAGTGGGGCTACCCCCGCAGTGCAAAGATTAAGTGCTCATTTTGTCTGTATTACTCACTTGATCTTTGGTCCCGCTGAGTCCCTGCAGGCTGCTAGACTGGTCCCTGCCGCCTCTTCTCCCTTGGGCTTCAGCAGTCTAAGGACCGCTGACATCATCATGTCTTATGTAGGTCCATTGACCTGCGTTAGATGTGAAAACACCAAGAAACATTCTATAGCCAGAGAAGAGGGGGGAAGAGGTGAGCGCAGTCCTGCAGGACAAAGGATTGGGTGAGTTATACAGCTCAATGTCCCCATAGACAACACAAGCACTTAACCCTTGTGCAGTTTTCTTGTTACCAGAGGTCTTCTTTAAGATTCCATTAAAAATAGGTAATTAAAAAAAAAATATTTTTCATGTGTATAAAACTTCCTGCACAAAACAGTGCCAATTTATAATAATTTATTTGCTGCCTATTAGAAGTTATAACAAGGCATGAAAAGTTAAATGTACAGTACATACATCACATCAAGCTTTGTGTGACCTTCTCAGCCAAGTATTCTTCGTAACCTGTGATTAAAACTGGAAATATTACAGACTTGCCTCGGGGATGAACAGATTCCAAAAGGATTAACCCTTGACATGCTTGGCACATTAGGCTTGAATTCTACTTTACAAGAAACACTGTAAAGCCTTGTAAAAACTATGATTGATCCAGGTCACATAGTGACTGGCATGGGATTAGTCTAAAAAGGTAAACAGTGCCTTTGCTGAATAAACTATGGCTCATTTAGTTCCTATGCATTTTGATTCTGCTCAAATATTTTGCTAGCAAAATATATGCATGTTTTTTTTATAAATCGTGAGAGTGACTGACTAAAGTAGTACTATATACTGAGAAAAGCTGTACTTGTCAAACTTTTCTTTTTTTTTTGTATTCATTTAAGGAAAATCCTTTACGCCTGTTATAATAGCCTCTGATAGAAGCTTTCACTTTAATTCCTATGCTGCGTACTAGATTTGAGGCAGTAAAATTAAACTTAATTAACATCACCAACGTGGAAATACCACAATATGATGTCAATATAAATGAGGTTACTGTTAACATGGTTTAAAGCTCATCTTTGGTCATCTCTTCATGATATCATAATGCTGTAGCCCGACTGGAGCCTGAGTGGACTCCACTAGGACACTAGGAAGTTTCCACATCACACAAGAAGCACCTAAAAAAAGACCCTCCTCCCCCTGTGCATGGTTTCAGGTAATTAAAATGGGCATTTGTAAAAATATATATATATTTTTAAATTAAAGCAGTATTAAACCCTCAGTGCTGTTTTCAGTTTCCCTTTTAGGATCAGGGAGTGCCCGTTATTTACAACACAACAGCAGGACACTGTGATTGCAGAACAGATATCATTGGGACTGTGCTTTGGTGTATGCAGCCTGTATAGCTGGTTACAGCTCAGAATAGAACTTGTGTATCAGAGGCCAGTAGCCACGATCTGCAAGCCCGCTGATAACTACCTCATCTCTTCCCCTTGTCATCTGGGAACTTAGATCAATCTATTTTAAAGCCCCCTTATTCCAGCCTTATTCCTGTGACTTCAACCTGTCCCCATCATCCATGTAAAGAATGATGTACTAATGTAGAGGAGGGACAGGGAAGTAGCTCTGAATGCAGGGCTTGGGACTGCAATGACTACTATGGATCATCAGCGCAGGCTGGGATCGTACACTCAAGGGTGGCTCCAGGGAAACCCTGCAAGCCTTCAGAGCCACTCTATAGCAGGAAATCATGGAAATATAGGATGGAATGGCTTTGTTTGTAAAAATGACAGCTTGCACACAAAGAGTGGACAACAGGCCAGGAAGTACTGTAAATGAGGTATGCTGTTAGATATAATTTTTTCCCCAAAAGGGTATAGTCATAGTCAGCAACCTGTGGGTGCCTGAGGTGGGGCAGAGGGCGACTGGGGGGCAGGAGGGGGCTCTCTCTGTGCTCTGGAGACTGGAATGTAAGGAAAAAGAGTGATGACTCTGGCCCCACTGCTCGCCATTGGTCTACAGAAAGAGGGGTCACATCTGGTGAGTTTCTTGGAAGTTAGCATGAGTGGTGGTGTACAAGTGTCCCTGCTGTGATCCTCCACATCTGCTTTTGCAGTGATCCCCCACTTCTGCCCTGCTGCCATCCTCCACATCTGCCCTGCTGCCATCCGCCACGTCTGCCCCAGCTGCGATCCTCCACATCTGCCCCTTCTGCTATCCTCTGCATCTGCCCCTTCTGCTATCCTCTGCATCTGCCCCTGCTGCGATCCTCCACATCTGCCCCTAATGTGATCCTCCACATATGCATCTGCTGTGATCCTCCACATCTGTCCCTGCTGCAATCCTCAACACCTGCCCCTGCTGCTATCCTCCACATCTGCCCCTGCTGCTATCCTCCACATCTGCCCCTGCTGCTATACTCCACATCTGCCCCTACTGCGATCCTTCATATCTGTCCCTACTGTGATCCTCCACATCTTTCCTAGCTGTGATCCTTCACATATGCCCCACTGTGATCCCCCACATCTGCCCCTGCTGTGGTCCTCCACATGTGCCCCTGCTGCTATCCTCCGCATGTGCCCCTGCTTCGATCTTCCACATCTGCCCCTAATGTGATCCTCCACATCTGTCCCTGATGTTATCCTCCACCTCTGTCCAGCTGCGATCCTCCACATCTGCCTTTGATGCGATCATCTGCATCTGTCCCTGATGCTATCCTCCACATTTGCCCCCGATGCTATCCTCCACATTTGCCCCCGATGCTATCCTCCACATTTGCCCCCGATGCTATCCTCCACATTTGCCCCTGCTGCTATTCTCCACATCTGCCCCTGCTGCTATCCTCCACATTTGCCCCTGCTGCTATCCTCCACATTTGCCCCTGCTGCTATCCTCCACATTTGCCCCTGCTGCTATCCTCCACATTTGCCCCTGCTGCTATCCTCCACATTTGCCCCTGCTGCTATCCTCCACATTTGCCCCTGCTGCTATCCTCCACATTTGCCCCTGGTGCTATCCTCCACATTTGCCCCTGGTGCTATCCTCCACATTTGCCCCTGGTGCTATCCTCCACATTTGCCCCTGGTGCTATCCTCCACATTTGCCCCTGGTGCTATCCTCCACATTTGCCCCTGGTGCTATCCTCCACATTTGCCCCTGGTGCTATCCTCCACATTTGCCCCTGGTGCTATCCTCCACATTTGCCCCTGGTGCTATCCTCCACATTTGCCCCTGGTGCTATCCTCCACATTTGCCCCTGGTGCTATCCTCCACATTTGCCCCTGGTGCTATCCTCCACATTTGCCCCTGATGCTATCTTCCACATTTGCCCCTGCTGCTATCCTCCACATCTGAAATTGCTGTGATCTTTAACATCTGCCCCTGATGCTATCCTCCACATCTGCCCCTGCTGCAATCCTCCGATCTTCTCCTGCTGTGATCCTGCGCATCTGCCCTTGCTGAGACCCTCCACATCTGTCCCTACTGTGACCCCCCCACATCTGTTCCAGCTGCTATCCTGCACAACTGCCCCTGCTCCAATCCTCCACATCTGCCCCTGCTGCTATGCTCCACATCTGAACTTGCTGTGATCCTTAACATCTGCCCCTGAAGCTATCCTCCACATCTGTCCCTGATGCTATCCTCCACATCTGCCCCTGCTGCAATCCTCCGATCTGCTCCTGCTGTGATCCTCAGCATCTGCCCCAGCTGATACCCTCCACATCTGTCCTGCTGTGATACCCACATCTGTCCTAGCTGCTATCCTGCACATCTGCCCCTGCTGCAATCCTCCGATCTGCTCCTGCTGTGATCCTCAGCATCTGCCCCAGCTGATACCCTCCACATCTGTCCTGCTGTGATACCCACATCTGTCCCAGCTGCTATCCTGCACATCTGCCCCTGCTGCAATCCTCCACATCTGCCCCTGCTGTGATCCTCCACATCTGCCCCTGCTGCGATCCTCCACATCTGTCCCTACAGCTATCCTCCACATCTGCCCTTGTTGCAATCCTCCACATCTGCCCTGCTGCAATCCTCCGCATCTGTCCTGCTGTGATCCTCCGTTGGTGCCATTCTGTATTGATGTATAATGTATTGCTGGGATTTGTAGTCCTCTTATACCTGGTGATATTTTGCATTGCTGTATAATCTATTGTTGGGATTTGTAGTCCCTCTACATATTAGAGTCAGTTGCAGAATTTGCAGCATTTGTGCAGCATTTGCAGCTGTGACTCGGCCCTGACACTCCACCACTGTCCTGAAATCATTAGACTGTTTTGTGGGTTAACACATGAAAACATTTACAGGGTTATTCACAAAGCTGCCGAGCCGAAGTGAACAGAGCCGAACGACTTTCGCCAATTCGCTCCGCCTCAGTATGGCTCATTTCAGCCATACATTGGCTGAAATCAGCCGTACAGCTGCTGCCTTCGGTCAGCCGAACATACTCAGCATTCGGCCAGCCGAACATACTCAGCATTCGGCTTGCCTTTTCTGCTTGGTACCTCCAAAGTACTGAGCAGAATAGAAAATCAATGAAAAGACTGCACAAAAAGAGATATTTTGAAGAAGGAAAAAAAATGTAAAAAAAGAAAAACAATTGGGCGGGGCTAGCAGTGACAGGTAGCTCTGCCCAACTGTTTCCTATTGCCCGGCACCTGCTACAGTCTTCTAGTAGGTCCCGGCCAATGAATAACAACTGGGCAGAGCCAGCTGTGATGTCACGGCCGTCACCAACCATTTGTTATTGTTCAATGACAGATCAGCGTCCCCAGGTCATTTGGAGACACTGATCTGTCATTACAACTGGGCTGAGTGAGCCATGAGATCACGGCAGGCTCCACCCAGCTGTCCATTGCGGGGCGAACGGCCTGCCGAAGGCTGTCAATTCGGCTTAGTAGAGCCGAAGCATATGCCTTCAGTTCGGCTGAGGAACTCGCCCGCTTTCGGCTGCTGTACAGGCTATTGTGAATAGCCCGTAAAGCAGCCCTCCGGCGGCCGAAGAGGGCCGAAAGGATCAGCTGAAGCTATGCCTGGATCCTTCAGCTTAATAGTGAATAACCCCCTTAGTTTATAATGTTAGCATTTCCAAATGACAGCAAAGAAATGCGTCCAAATTTAAATTTTATAGGAATTTGCATATTACATGAATATTACCCATCTCCTTACACATGCAAAGCACATTTTTTATTTCATGCAGTTGAATGTTTACAGTTCCTGACATCAGTTTTCTGCTGCATATTGCTAGTGATTGTGTTTTAAAATAATACATTTTCCTTAGGTTCAGTTTAGTCACTATGAAAAATGATGTGTTACTTCATGAGAACCCAAACATGTTAATTATTTAACAACTATTTTAGTTATATGAACTTATATGTTGAGAGATGGTAGAAACAGGGAGAAACTGATACATTTTTCATTAATTCCAAATCTACAGGGAACTGAAGTGTAAGGATACTGTTTACCACAGCTATAGTTTTTAAAGTGACCCATGAAATTGTGATCAGACTCCCTAGATGTATGAAAGTTAAAGTGCACGTCAAGGCAAAATTTTAAAAAAACTTAGGCAGTACACCCTTGCAATTCATGCACATTTCCCAATGCTGTTTCCCTTTAAAGTCTGTGCAAGTCCAACAATATATTTGTTGATCTGCCAAAAATGCACTCTGCACTCACTCAGCAATTACAGTTGTGGGCTGAAAATACAAAACATTTTTGTGTACTGAATAGTGTAAACATTGCCCAGTTTCTCTTTTGCTAAACTAAATCAAGCTCCTTCTTTTCATCTATACAACATAAGCACTAATAGATTTAATTTAACATTAGAAAAAATAATAATAACCATGCTCGGCACTTTCTTTATAGATATTAGATGAATCTGTGCATCATAGCAAAATCCAGGAAGTACAACAGCTGAATCAGAACTGATACTGGGATGGTCTTCAGGTGTAAAGGGACACTAGTCTGAGTTAAGGTGCCCGTACACCTGACGATTATCGTACGATAATCGTGGGAAATCCCACGATCGTACGATAATCGGCAGGTGTATGGAAGGCGTGTGACCGTTTCTACTGTGCGGTCGCACGTCTTTTGTCTCACGAGCATGTTTGAAAACCCGCTGAGAATCGTATGACTTTCGGCGGGTTTGTGGCCTGCTCGTAAGACAAATGCCGCACGGGCCGGTGTGCGCAAGCGCACACTGCCTGTTCAGCATTGCAGTAATCCGCAGCCCGCCCCTCAGCGGGGCAGGCTTGCAATGATCGCAAGTACGATCTGCCTGTCCAAGATGGGCAGATGGTACGTTTTTTAATTACCTTACAACCATCGCAAGATGAAAGTCTTGCGATGGTTGTAAGGTGTATGGCCAGCTTTACATACTGTCTTGCTCAGAACTTCTGTTAGGATGTAAAGACTAATTTAAATTTCTGCAGATGGAATAATCTGATAAAGAGGTTTATGGATTTTCCAAATTGATTCAGGAATATTTCATGCAGTTTAAAGGGTGACTGATTAGCATATGGACATACATTGTATAAATAATATTGAAACAATTTTGTGTGGGTTTTAATGCATTTTTGCTACTGTCTTTTCAATACTTTTGAGTTTACCTTAGATAACCCATAATAAACTGACATACCACTAAAGCAACGTTTGGGCTATGACTGCATAGATCAGCAGCTGGTAAAATGAGAAATAAACCTTTGGTTTTCCTTAATACATCTTGGCAACATGTAAAGGATGTTTGGAATGTATAATTATGGTTGCATTTAACCAAGCAAATATTATACATGTATTAAAGTGGATATGATACATTTTTGTAACCAACCAATTAAAACCTCAAAGGAAACATATTTACTATCTAATAATGATGGTGGATCAAGTAGCACTGTGTATGGTATTTTCACTGAACTATTTAAGTCTAAAATGTGCAATACTAAACATTACGACAAGGTCAGATTATGATTTAACCAATCTCATGTACACATAAGGCATAAAAGGGAATAACTGTAATATTTACATTAAAAAAAATACAAATTTATAAAAAAGACTGTACAAACCCACCCTTTCTGCTGCTAAACTTTGCTTCAATCCTGAGGAATTTTCTGCTGAATTTTACATTGAAACCAACACTTTCTACAGTGTCAATATTCGGGGTCTCCTTCAGCTCTCAGCGGTTTCTCACTCTGACATCCATTACATGATACAGTAGTGACATTGAGGTCAGAATATGGAGCCAGTGACAGCAGCAGAGGACCAATGAGACTGAAACACTCAGAAGATTCTGTTTCCCTGCAGACTTCAGCAGAAGATCCATCAGCATTGGAAAGAGCATTGGATAGTTCAGTGGGGTGCGCACCTTGAAAGGTGAGTATGTACATATCCTGTTTTACAGGTATGACATGTTAGAAATGTCTAGACATGTGCAATTTGTTTAGTTCCAAATTGAAATTCGGATGAATTTTCAGAAATTCGTACATTCAGATGCATCCAAATTTCCGAATGATAGAAATAACGAATCCAAATTTCCGATAACAAAATTTGGGATGCATTCAAATTTTATTCTGAATGAACTTTTGTTGTTAAACATCAACTTTGAAAAAAGACCCCCAAAACTACTGGGCCATTGTTGTGGGGAAGGGGCCCTTGTCCTCATTGCCATCGGAACAAGGTGATTTCCCAGGGCTTCCCATGGCAAAGCACCCTCCCCATG
This sequence comes from Nanorana parkeri, assembly GCF_000935625.1. Classification (NCBI taxonomy): domain Eukaryota; kingdom Metazoa; phylum Chordata; class Amphibia; order Anura; family Dicroglossidae; genus Nanorana; species Nanorana parkeri. The sequence goes on along the minus strand of NW_017306842.1, from coordinate 275,377 downwards.
TTGAGGGCGTGTGGCTTTTTTGGGGGCATTGGAGTTCCCCTTAAAATTCCTAATAGACCTAAAGGGTCTGGTATAAATTAGCCCACACAATTTTTTTGTTTGCTTCTGCAGACTGTAAAACATTTTTTTTTTCTCCAATGTCACTTTGCTGCAAGGAAAATTCGTTCTTAAATACTACCGCATCCGAAAATGACAGAAATTCAGATCCATCTGAATCCGAATCCTGAACCAAATTGAGTTTTGGGCCCGAATCTCGAAAAACAAAATGTTTATATAATGGCTGGGTTGCTTTAAAGCCAGTTACAGCCAAGCAACTATTATTTCAAAAGTTTTCAATGGCAACAGCCAAAGAACACATATAGATATACAGAGAGAGAGGACTGAGTAAAAGAACGGGAATAGTCAATATTTTGTGCAGATCAATGAAGGTAGACCAGATAACGTCTCTTTGCTGCTCCCTGGCAGCTGCAAGTATTCAGATAGGTCAAATACCTGGTCCTTCATACTGGTTCATGGAATAATTATTTTATGGCATACATAACAGACTTTGTTATAGCTTTATTGTGTACATTAGTTGATTTTGTTATTGCATACGTATGTATTCATCTGTTTTGAAAAATTACTTGGATGTTTATGAAATATCATAAGACTAAATGTTATAAGACTAATGTTACCTTATTATAATAACACTGAACAAAAAATATTTTGCTTCTTCAACATTTCTGGGTATATCTTTTGGGCTGGCTAATCACAAAAAAAGTGTAATTTAACCTATCACGTATCTTTTAAACAAATCTTTTATTTTTGTATTTTCTTGTCACAATTTAAGTTTATACATTTTTGATTTTGTTATATGCAGTGTGTAGCTCATACATGCCCAGGCAAGCATATATGGCTGGTTGCATAACACTGGGGTACTTGCACAGGCTGGGCATGCCTAGGGAAAGCTTAGGCTTAGTGTATGCTCCTGTAAGAGCTAAAGGTAGCTGGTAATGTAACAACTAGGCCTAACCCAGTTTCAGACTTTCTGTTATAGTTGTAGTATGGTTGGTGACATCAGAAAAGTCTTGCCAATGTCAAAACAGTTGTGACACATTCTGCTACATTTGTGGTGAGCATAGACTTGTTAAAAAAGTGTATGAACTCTGCTTTGGTTGTAAGATTGGTGATCAGGACAAGGCACATGCTCTTCACAATTGTTGTGCAAGATGTGCTACCGATCTGAGAGCTTGGCCCAGAGGAACTTGGAAGTCAATGCTGTTTGCTGTCCTGATGATGTGAGAAGAACAGAACATATAGCATACTGTTATTTCTGTCTGACTAATGTCTTTGGTTTCTCTGCTAAAATAAGAAATCTTGTAAGTACCCCAATTTACCTTCAGCCATGAGACCAGTGCCATATGATGACAGTCTGCCAGTTTCAAAGTCATCAGATAAATAGAGTGTTGACAAAACAGATGAAGATGCTGAACATGCCGTAATGCACCTAGATGCAACTAGATACAGACAGTGACAATGATCTTGATTTTGAATCGTTTATGTCTTCGTATGCACTGGATCTGAATGTTCTAATCAAGTGATTATCTTTTTTCCGTAGTGTATTTTTTTTTCATTGAAGCTTCACAGCAAAATCATATGTGAACCAAAAGTGATTTTTTTCTATATTACCAATGTGGAAGCATTCTTTTCAAAAAAGCTCAAAGAGAAAGTAAACTCATTGTATGACCTACTATGCATATGGAATTTGTAGCTCAAGGTATTAACCTTGACAATCAAGTGAAAAGACGTGATTAGGCTGAATAAAGGTCTTTTTAAAATGACATATGGAAAGAATTGAATTAAAGCATGAATACATCACTGAACAGTCGCTTAGGTATTGCGGAGATACATTTACAATAATATTACTAGGAAATTAGACATTAAATTGAGTAGAACAGCCAGTACAGCTTGTTTTGTTTGGACATAGCTCTTTCATTAACATACTCCACATTTCCAAAGGTTATGTAAGTCATACATTTTTATTGCAATATTAAAAACTTTTAGTTCATAATAAGCTGAATAACAAAAACATACACTGCTTAATTTTCTTTTAATGGATCAATTAACTTATGTTCAGTGCACCTAAAGTTAATATTTCAGTTTTGGGAATATGGGTTTGGTGCATTGGCCATTAGTTTCTTCCATCACCTAAAGTGAGACAATGAGTGTGCTACAGTTCTATGTCCCTCTTCCTTACCAGAGGCAGACATTTTGTAAGCCTTGTTCTCAGTGATGGATCTGTATTACTGTACAATATAGAGAATGCAGAAAGTCACTCTATGGCTTGACTTTGCAGTTTCTGTGGTGGTGGTATAAAATGGAATGTGAATGGTGAAGCCTGGAACTCTGGCATAACTATTTTGGTGCTGAAATCCCTGGAAGATGTAGGGAGGTAATATGTTATTCGCCCTCTATGCTTGTACCCATTTAACTTTTACCTAGACAAATCCAGCACTTATTCACTCACTGATGTGCATGTATGAAATGCTTGATTTAGTGCAGTATAGGCTGAAAATATTATTAAAGCTTATTTTTTAAGATATTTCCAATGCTGTTGAAATAATTTACTATCTTAGTCATCCCTCCCCCGTTCCTACCAGGCACATGTGAAAAACCACAAGTAAATCAATGTATTTATTCATTAAAAGAATATTACATGTATGTTACATAAAAAATACCTAAATCTGTCTTGATAGCATCCTCTTATAATTATCTGTGCAGCAGTACACCGATTGTGAGGCTCTATTGTAAGGCTCTATAATACAGTGTTGTATTTTATGTTTAGATTATCCAATTAATGCTTAACCTTAATTAAAGCATGCAGTGTAAACCATGGTACACATATTTACTGACTGATAATAAATGTAAAAAGAACTTATTCTTACAATGGTTTGTGTTTCAGAGCTTTTGGATTTAAACAGAACGTCAGTCTTCCAAAACCCCCATGGTGTTCTTGACCTTTGTACTATGTATTTGGATGAATATCAAGAAAGACTATTTGTGGGAGGCAAAGATTTTGTATATTCACTCAGCTTGGAAAACATCAGTGAAAAACATAAAGAGGTAACATTGAATTTTTTTCCCTGTGTTGTTCTTCCTGCCTTTTTTGTTAAGTACAGTTAAATAACTTAGTTATAAGACATCTTATATTGAGCTTTCATCCTACTAACAAGTGATTAACTATTTCTTCTATATGAAAACTAAGGCCTTATTCACACATCTGTAGAGGGCAATGCAGCATACAAAGGAGCATAATTTCTGCATGCGGAGTGACAGGTGTTTGTGTACAGCTGCGGGCAGCAATCCATACAGGAATTGATGAGTGGTCCTGGTTGCAGACAGTTTGTGTCCATGGACACATCCATCCCAGTCTCACTATAAATGCTCAGATGTACATACAGCCATGACATCTGACAGGCTGTGATTGACTTGTACAGCTGGCTGTGTGCAAACACTTGTGAATCCCAGGTGCATAAATCATGCTCCTTTATATGGCGCTCTGGGGCCACGTGAATGAGACCTAACTTTTATATTACACTTTATTACACAGACTGTATCAACGTTATACAACTATAATTATGTATGTTCACTTGGCAACAGGAACAATAATTATTGATCTCCATGTTTATGCAAACATAAACAATGTGTTTTTGGATTTTTAAGCAAAAGGTAATATGACAATACCTGTGGTTTTCCAATTCCTTGAAGAAAGTAGTAAGCATATGTATTGAAGTAAGGTAGATGCAGCTTTGGGGAGACTTGTAATAACTTAAAGCATTAAGCAGACCTAGTTTGGATTACCAATTCTGAAGTTCTAAAGTTGGCAATTCCCACCTGTATATAACCTACTGCAAAGCAGCAGGGGCATATGTAAAATGCTGAAAGTTTAAAGTCCCTTTAAGGGTTAGTTCACACCATATGCATCGCATTGCAGCCGGCTCACTTTTTTTGCCAGCTGGAGGAGGCGTGGCGGGCCATTGAAATGAATGGCAGTCTGGTCCGGTGCGATCAAAATAGTGCTTGCAGCATGTTGATCGCACAATGTGCCTTGCGATCCCGTGCGGGGCGATTGAATTGCGGCTGGAAGGCGTGACTATGGGGCCATTCACTTCAATGGCCCGCCACGTACCTCCAGCCCAGCAAAAAAGTGAGCCGGCGGGAATGCAAGGCAGTGCGATTCGTCCAGAATCGGGCCGAAACGCACTGCATATGGTGGGAATGAGGCCTTAGGAAAACAATTCTGTTGTTTAGGTTATACCATAGCAGTGGTAGTATAGTATTTACATTCTCTTTAATAGCATAGTAGGTGAGGTTCATCCAGTTCAACCTATGTGTGAGTGTGTGTCTGTGTATGTCTGTGTATGTGTATATATATATATATATACAGTATATATACTGTATATGTGTGTGTGTGTGTGTGTGTATTTAACACTTCCAATATCCTTGTATTTTTAGTGACTGAAGGAACTCATCTAGAAGTCTCTTTAACTTATCTGCGCTATCAGCGGATACCACTGCATGTGGAAGGGAATTCCATATTTTTGCTACAAAAAAAACCCTTACATGTTCTAAGATCGAACCCCCCCCTCTTCTAACCTCTTGTTGTGTCCACATTTTCTCAATACTGTTCTCGGTGAAAACAACTTGTTCCAAGTTATGTGGTCCCTATAGATGATTTTCTCTTAACCGACTCTTTTCTAAGGAGCATATGTTTAATTATTGAAGGTGGTCTTCATAGCTCAGGTCTTCTATCCATTTAATTAGTTTTGTTGCCCTTCTTTGAACTCTTTCAAGCTCTAGGACGTCCTTCTTGCGAGTTGGCGACCAAAACTGCACCGCATACTTAAGATGAGGCTGAGCTAGTGATTTAAATAGTAGTAGTATTATTCTTTTATCCCTCGTTACAATCCCTCTTTTAATGTAGGACAGTATTCTGTTTGTGTTGCTGACCACAGCTTGGCATTGCATGCTATTGCCAAATCTGCAATCTTTGAGCACTCCCAGGTCTTTCTCCATTTCCATGTCTCCGTCTTCCCTAATGCAGCCCCCCCAGATAGTAGTTTGCACACTCATTTTTTGCACTCATGCACATTACCTTGCATTTATCAACATTAAATCGCATTTGCCAATGTGTATCCAGGTCATGTTAAAGTGCACATATCTCCTGTTTGGAGTTTACTGCCCTACAAAGTTTAGTATCGTCTTTAAAAATGGAGATAGGACTATCTATCCCTATCTTTATATCGTTAATGACTAGGATAAACAAGATTGGTCCCAGGACCTACCCCTGGGGTACCCCACTCCTGACTTTTGCCCAATTAGAGGATAAACCATGTATTATTACAAATTCTTGCATGTAGTCCCTTATCATGCCTTTCGAATATTTTGCACACCATTGATGTTAAACTGACTGACCTATAGTTACCCGGTGAACTCTTTCCCCGTTTTGTATATTGGTACCATATATGCTATCCGCCAATCATCCAGTACTGTCCAGTCATTAGAGTGTCCATAAAGATTATGTACAGTGGTCTTCCTATGCCCTGGCTAAGTTCCTTTAGTACCCATGGATGTAACCCATGAGGTCCTGGGGATTTGTTTACATTCAATCTTTCTAGCCTCTGTACTACTCTGCTCTCCGACACCCATTGAGATAAGTCAAAACTTGTATTATTGGTCCTGCAGCTGGTGCCCTGGCAATTACCCATGCCCATCTCATCTGTAAAAGCAGAAGAAAATAATTTGTTTAACGCATTCACTTTCTCCCTGTCGCTGGTAGCTAACCTCCCCTCTTTGTCTATTATTGGGCCTACATGTTCTGTCCATAGACTTTTGCTATTTATATATTTAAATAATTTCTTGGGGTTCTGTTTGCTTTCTGCTGCTATCTGCTCTTTGTATTCTATGTTTGCAGTCCTGATTGCACTTTTACAATATGGTGGTAGCTTGGAGCACGTTTAACTACCTGCTGTCCGGCCGTTGTAATTAAACGGCCGGACAGTGGCTTCTTGAGGGTGGGTGGGCGTCTTTAGACGTCCTATCCTGTTCCGCTCGTGCCCGCCGCTAGGCGGCGCGCACGGGCTGGAAATCGGCTTTGAATGTAAACCAGCGATGGCTGTTTACATACAAGCGTTCGGGCATCTGTACAGCAAAACATGTGCTCCAAGATGGAGACTCTCATAGTTTAGAGTTAGGACCGCACACTAAAAAAGGTGCCTTGGCGCGGCAGTGCGGCTTATACATCCTTTGCAGAAGACGTGTATCCAAACCTCTGTCATTGTCCTTAGTGGTGAGACAAGTTGTTTTACATGCTAGTTTGTGAGTGTGCCATGATGCCTTTCTACTGTTTTACTGTTCAAAGCCCATTTCGTGTGCACCTTACTGTATAACTGGTAACAAATTGTTGAGTGCGTTTGTCGTTTGTTTTGCTTTACCGATTTGGTGCAGCGACGCATGGGGTTTCTCAGCTGCCAATGGGATGTGCGGGATCCCTTGTGTGTTTCTGTACCTTTAAGGAGGTGGGGCGTCCTCCTGACAGGCCTGCACCCAATTTGATATCTTCTGCCCCCATATGCTCCAAGATGGAGACTCTCATAGTTTAGAGTTAGGACCGCACACTAAAAATTCTACTGTTCTACGGGCATCTGTACAGACGCCCGATCGCTTGTAATATGCGGTCGGGTGTGCGCCCCCCCCCCTCTGTCCCCGCCGCTGCTGGCGATGCCGGGCTCCGCTGTTCCCGGTGTGAGCCTGGGACCAGCACAGCAGCTCTGCGGCCGGAGATCAAACTGAGCTCAGTACTTGAGCTCCGTTTGATCTCCTCCTCTTCGGAATGCAGGAAGTGATGTGTATTACATGACTTCCTGTATTCAGTGTCACTCTCCGGTACAGAAACCGGAGAGAAGGTGGTGAAGCAGGTCTCTGCTTCATCAGCTTCTCTGAGGGTCCCTACGTGACATTAGGGGTCTTAAAGAACCCTGATGTCTCCATAAAGAGGACCTGTCACTGCAAATTGGCTATCACATAGGGAGCTTGTTTGCTCCCTATGTGATAGCAATAAAGTTCAGTG
>NW_017306842.1:255923-268043 GCF_000935625.1 Nanorana parkeri | reverse complement strand
TAAAGTTCAGTGAAAAAAAAAGGTTTAAAAAAATTTGTTACAAAAAAAAATGTAAAAATGTAAAATCACATATCAAAGCAATAAAAAAAATTAAAGTCCCCCACCCCCACATGCACACACAAATATGTGTCAAACCCGCCTATGTGCGAAAACGCCGATTACATCCATTGCGCCGCACATGTTACATATCGCTGCTAACGTCGGAATGAGAGCAATAATTCTAGGGTCATCAATCACTGATAACACTAAACTAATGAGCGTTAAAAGCTTTAAAAGCATCGGCTATGGTAAATTTTGAGTATGGTAGTTTTTTGCGATTTAACGGGTGCACGCAATTTTAAAGCTTGACATGTTTGGTGTCTATTTACCTGACGTGACCCCGTCTTTTATATTTTACCAAACAATTGGGTAATAATAAATGTTTTATAACATAGGGAGAACAGGTTTTTGTTCAAAAATGTCGGTAGTGGTGATTAAATACCACCAAAAGAAAGCTCTATCTGTCACCAAAAAATGTTTTAAAATTAATTTCAGTACAGCGTTGCATGACGGAATAAATGTCAATCAAAGTATTGCAGCGCTGAACACTGAAAAATGGCCTGGCCAGGAAGGGGGTATAAACACCCCGGTCAGCAAGTGGTTAATAAACTTTTTTACTGTTATTTTTTTTTGCGCCCAGGAGGCCAAAATATAAGCAGATAGGATTCCCGGAAACTGATTGGTACAAGCTGTGTGATCTTTCTTCCTGATTCATAACTCTTCCCCATACATTACATGATGCAAGAGCACGTGCCTTACAGCATAAATGTTATTTCCACAAGGGAGTCTACTAAGCCAGCCATGACTGTATATGTGTGGTTGTAGAGTAGATTGAGAAATAAATGACAGATTTACTATTTGTGGAAAATAAGCCTGAACTTGTCAACCATAGTTACATCAGGGAAAGCACGAGTTTGCCTTACTTTAGATTCCTTTTGAGATAATCACCTCTCCAACTGGGTGCCGTGCTTGAGATTAAAGTTGATGATATAAGAAAAATATTTGATTTCAACTTAATCTTAGAGGATCCAGGAACTTTAACCCAGAAATGAATCAGATTAAATCTTTTTAAAAATCACATTTTTGACAGAGAACAAATATTAGATGAATCCAAAGTCTTTTATACCCCTGCAAACTTTTTTATTTAGAATAATTTCAGGGTGCATAGTTTCATTATGGCAATTACAATGGTTTATATTTGAGTTTGTTTAACATCAACATACAGCTAAATTATTATCCCAGTGCAACAGATCCAACACAGATCATTATTAATAATAATCCACGTGTTTTGGGCTTTGTGTCCAAAGCCAGTTTTTTTAGTGTTATGTTTTCAGCTAATCAATCAGTTGCCAGGATAAAGTCTGATTTCACTGCCAATGTCCATAAAATGTTTTTTTTTTCTGGCTTCTTTTTTACTCCATGTTGACAGAAACAGAGAATAATTACCTGTCAATGGCATAATTACTAACAGGGCTATACACTAAAGGGTTAAGAGTTTGGAGAAGGCAGGAGAAGTGAACAATCTAGGACAGCATAGCAGAACTGGAAAGTGAGCTGAATTGGAGAATGTTTCCAAATCAGCTATTTTGACCTTGATTTTTCACTTCTCCTGCCTTCTCCAAACTCTTTACACTTTAGGGAAAAGACCTGTAAGTGTAAGATTACACATGTATTATTTATATTTCATGCTACATACATCTAAGGATTGGTCTTCCAATTCCATAGTAATACAGATAATGCAATTTTTCATTGGTTAAATTAATAAGGGCTTGTTCACACCAATTGTGGTGCGTTCCAGAGTGGTAGCTACTTGAACGCACCGCAATCACTCACAAACTTCCCCCTGCGGGAGGGGGCGTGGCTGTAGTGTCATTGACTTCAATGCGTGCTTTATTTTTTGTGTTTGCATTGGAACAGAACGCAGGCAATATGTTGCCACACGTCCGATCACACTGCGGGCGGTGGGGCGTGGCTGCGGTGCCATTGACTTCAATGCACTGCCACTCCGCCCTCCGGACCCAGAATGCAGGGGGAAGTTTTGTGAGCGATTGCGGTGCGCTCCAGCAGCTACCGCTCTGGAGCGCACCGCAATTGGTGTGGACAAGCCCTAAATATAGTTGTATCTCGGTTTCCATTTTAGCATTAAAAAAATTGTGCAGCAGACTATTTTCATATTTGCCTTTAGTTCACCGTTCCATATGTCAGAATAATGTCTTCACTGAAGACATTAGTATATTATTCGCTAATAAACAATGTAAACCTAAGCCTGCTTGTTTGAAGGAGTCATTCACTTTGCTGCAGGTTTATAAAAATAATGCTATGGAAAATATATTGGTGACCATAGCATCCAGATTCTGTTATAGCTTGAATCTGTCTTTCTCTCAGAATACAAATGTCTGAAAGACATTGTAGAGAAATAAAGAAGGAGAAGGCAGGAGAGTTCTTTTAGTGTACTCATGTGGTGAGAAAAAAAATTGTAGACTTAGGAAAAATTATGGTAAAAATTACCCTGGTGAGGTTGCAGGAGACCATGGGGTGATGTACTCAACTTGTATTTTTGGAGAATGCATCTGTCTCCATGCAGATCTTTTGAAAGAAGTTGCTGTTTGGTGTCCCAAATACAGTTAAGCTTTGCAGATCTTCTAGGTGGTGAGGCAATAGTAGTGAGATGAAGAAAATAACATGTTAATGGCAGAGTCAGCATATTTAGCGAAAAGACCAATCATGAGGGGACTTTGATTTTATAACATGGTTAATTTTATTAAACACCAAATGACGCATTTTGTCTAGTTTAGTAAGTAGAAAGAATATAAAAGAAAGTAACTATGAAATTAGTCCACATGTGAAACATAAAAATGGTGACATTATTCAACATACAACAACATACAAGTACCACAGAAAATATGTTATAATTGCAAATAAACATATAGCAGTGCTTGTATTGTTTTGTACTATTATTTGTTGTTATAAACAAAATACCTTTTTAAGAGAAGTAGAGTAAAGGACAGGCAGGGAGATAGTTTACTATGGACAGACTGACTTGTAGAGCACTCAACAGTGATTTAAGTGTGTAAGCAAGGCCACTACATGGAGGCATGCTTTCCATCATGCCCTCTTTTTTCTGGTATGGTGTGTTCCAAACTGGAGGAGGCACATGTGCAGTGGAGCTGCACCTTTTGGCTGACAGTCATGATCTTTTTGAAATATCAACCACAAAAAGAACTGATAGGAGAAGTTGAAATATCAACCTTATATGGGAAGCCAAGGCAATTGGCTCAACAATTTCTCATTGATAAAGGATGGATTGTGGGAGAGTGTGGACATTAAACTGAAACTTGTTGTAGTTGCAAATAATAAGTAGTGAACGTTTACAAAAAAGTCCAGGGGATAAGCACTCTCCGAAGGACTGGAGGGGGTTGGGGGATGCAAAGTGTGCTGCTTCTCAAATGTGCGGACCGGGTGTCTGACGTTTGTGCTGAAGATAACAGAAAGGGGAGGGGTAGAGAAGTGCCTTATTTTTATAGGATATCTCTACTTATAGTGATTTGATTGTTTTTGTTCTGTTGCATATTAGGGAACACATTAGGCATCAAGAATGTTAACAGCTATCGTTACCCATTAGGGGCTGCTGTTATGGTTCCAGTTGTTTCTTGGTGGGTTCTTTAATTATTCTTTTCAGTCTCCTGGGTATAAGATAGTTTTTTTAATTGGTTTAGCTCTTCTGAAGGTATAGGTTGGTTTCACTGGCAGGTTTGTTCGATCACCACAGGATGTGCCAGTGGGTACTTAGTATCTTTTAATTTCTTGTGTTTTATCTTTTACCTGGTTATAATGGTTATGTTATATTTCGGGAAATGGCTTTTTCTTCTTGATCTGAAACTAGACTGTCTAGACTGTTTCACCTATAGCTAGTCAGTCTAGATATGCCCAAAATAGGTAGGGCAGTGTCTATCCCATACACTCTGGGGCTACCAGTTGCCCTTTCCCCTTCGATATATTAAAATTAATTTGCTCATTAATTCTTTAGTTCTTGACAACTAGTCCCATTAACGAATACGCTTCCTACACATTGCCATTAATATCATGATAGTGATCTATCTTTCATTGATTTTCGTGTTTTATATACAGTATATATATATTTGTTATATTCATTTTTATATTCTAAATTCTAACCAATATAATGCATTTATAGTTTTAAACAAGTTTTATTTTCTTAAGCCTTGTTGTATATAGGTTATCTATTTGGTAACCAATGTATGGCTACTGCCAGAGTTAACTTTAAAAAGGAAAAAATAGCCAGACCAATGCTCAATCTTATGAACTTATGGTTGTGCTTCGTTTGAAGCCCGTTATGCTGCCCGTGTTTCATGTCCATTTTCAGTTTTTTCAGTCAATGGCCATAAGGCCACCTAGATTACCAACAAGTTAATAGGAGGCTTAGATTCCTCTGAGCAAAGAATGACAGACGGTGAATGTTTTGACAGTCTAATGATGGCTCAATCAGAGCCACGGTCGTGTGGGCGTATATGGAAATAGAAAATAGAAAATATGAAAATAGAAGTTATTAAGCCAACCAACCAACACACACCACGTCATGGAGAGATGTGCTCTGATTGGTTAATTTCCAATCTTAAACCCAAGTTTCGAGAATCAAGGTTCTGATAAAGGGGGCATGCCCCTGAAACACGTTAACCATTGAGACACAGCGGTAAGGCAAGTCAGGAGGGACTGATAAAAGCAGCGTCTCTGATCAAAAGGGAATCCCTTCTTAAAGGTTCCTTTGTGACAGCAGTTCATGCATCTTACTGCGCTTTGTTCAACTTACACTTGTGAGTACATTTTAACCACTCACAAGTGTTTATTTTTCAATAAATGATCCTTCACATGGAGGTGGCACTCTGTGTTTGTTTCTTTTGCATGTGTTGATTAGAATCCCTAAATCTCTTAGATAAGGATTAAGATTCTGCAGGTGGAGGTCTGCAGCTTTTGGTGCTGAGACTCTTTTTTATGTTGCTGAACCTTCTTAAAAAATGTTCTAAATGCAATGGATACATTTTCAGCTGGAGTTGTAAATCAAGGAAATCACTGCTATGTGGGCCTGTGTGGCTTATAAAGGTGGAGGAGTCTTTTTTTTAAATATTCAATGACTTTTGGAGCAGTTTACTATTGGCTATTTCAATTTGCAATAGCCAATAGTAAACTAGCATTGTACCCGCCCTCTGCTGCAGTTCCCCATCAGGTCCATCGGCAAAGGGCGGGAACAATGCTAGTTTACTATTGGCTATTGCAGTGTCGCATAATAAGAGATCAAATGAGATAATTAGATAATATAAATGTTACAGCAACATTGTTTTTAATCCACATTCTTCTAATTGACTTAGATCATACACGACTGTACATTTGTTTTATATACATGTTTATATACATGTTAATTACCCAATCTGGCTCCACTTACTACTAGGAAATCAATGAGCCTTTTTTATCACAAGATATTGTTTCAATAATGGAATGCCTGTTCGGAGTCCATGTGTACGATAAACGAGTCTTGAGCTGTTATCTACAGTTTATAGAAGTTAATGCAATTATTATCAGATACCACTCTAAATATATATTATTTTAACCCATGTACTTTGAAGAAAGAATTATCAATCTTTTTTTCCCTGAGCAATTTTATAATTTTCCTGCTGTAGATGCAGCTACTTTGTAATAGCTGCAAAAGTTATTAGAATATGTTTATTAAGATTAAGAAAACTGGTCATTCCTGCATTTCTAATCCTCCCCTGTGTGGAGGCCACGGGGATTAAGTCTTATGATACATGACTCTGGCACAATGCCTTTACCAGTCAAGGTGTGGTTTGTGTTAACTTAATCTGGCTTGCCTGGAAGCTATGTAAAATAATATGCAACATAAACAACATTAATCTGTCTTTTAGCATTTAAACAGCCAGATTGTTTTCTAATTCTAATGTCAAACACTTTCAACTGCCTAATAAAGTGGAATAAAACATAAACATACTGACCACTATAATAAAAGGGATTTGTTGTAAAAATATCTTATTATAAAATAGTGACACTTATTGTTTTTATACATAATATTCATACAACATCTCCATAAGCATGTAACGGAATCCCTCTCCGAAATTAAATATATTATTACAATATACTATACTGACCCACAGGTATTTTTTTAGTTATTGTTATTAATTGCAATTTGGTTTCTTTAACTCACTTGGCTTTTAATAAAGAACATGCATTAAAACATTATTACTGACTAATGTACTTTAGTTCCTTTTTACTTGTGATTTGCCTTTAGATACACTGGCCCACTACAGACCAACAAGTTGAAGACTGCTACAGAAAAGGAAGGGAACAGGTAATTATACAGACCCAAACTGTTTACTTCTAAGCAGCTTGTTTGTTTTTTGTTTTTTAAAACACCAGCATATGGACAATAGATCTGAATCGGAGTTATAACATTCCATTTACATTATAGCAGAACTCTGGGCACCAACATTTTCATTGAAATATATTCTTCAATGGCAACAAAGGTTATAACCTTTCTTTTTACCATATGCCTTTAAAAACCAAGATGGAGAGCCTTGAGAGAGGGAAGCTAAAATAATATAGCCAAGATATTATCTTGAATCTAAGTAGCACTGCCAAAAAACTGTGCAGAGAGCAGAGCTGTGCGAGGGACCAAGCAGGTTCACCCACTACAGGCTGCCCCAAAAAAATCTAGAAGGGGAAGATACAAGACCGATCACCCTGCATGCAGAGAGAGGGCAACACTAATTTTTCTTATAATTATTGTAATTATAATTGTATCATTATTGTTTAGTCCAGACTTCTGTTTTAACAAATGGAAAAAAGGTTAATTTAAAACCACTGCCCATCATACTTGCACTGCTTCACCAGCATGAAGCCAGATGGTACAGAGAGGATCTAGTCAATTCTAAAAAGTCCCTGTGCATAACATATACATTAAATGTATCTGATCATTTAATGACAACATTAAAAAATCCATAGGAAAGAGAGAGGGTGTACATGCATGTGTGACTGCAACATCCATTTAAATAATACAGATATACATACAAAATAACTGCATTCTCCTTTCTTTACAGACAGAATGTGCAAATTTTGTCCGTATTCTTCAGCACTATAATCGAACCCATCTTTTGGCTTGTGGCACTGGATCATTTGATCCAGTTTGTATTTTTATAAGAGTTGGACTGAGGTCACAGGTATGTTCTTGTCATGCCTCAGGCATTTACTTTTTAATCTTTGCATACCTATATGATGATTGTGTTTTTCTAGTGATGTATACATATAGATATGTGAACTTGTAAAATATGTGAACTGAAATATTTTTCTTTACTATCAGTGTCCACATAAATCTCAGAAATAATTTGTTTTACACCTGCTTTTAGTTACACTAGTGAAATACATCAAATTCACTGCAGTGAATTCTAAAAAAAATTGTGCGGTCTATTCACTAAGCTGCCGAGGGCAGCCGAGTGAATGACCGATCTGAAGTGAAGTGAGCCAGCCGGCTGGCTCCGCCCAGCTGTCAGAAGCAGGCTGTCGGCCGGCCAATGGCCGGCTGCTCGGCCAGCTTCGGCTTTCAGCACGGCTCAGCCGATACATATGCGTTCGGCTTGACTGAGCCGCTCGCCCATGATCGGGAGCTGTACGGGCTATTGTAAAAGCCCGTACAGCACCCCTTCGGTTCTACTGAACCGAAGGGGTCCTGGGGCCGAAGCTAGCCGAAGGATCGGCCGAAGCTACGGCCAGATCCTTCGGCAGCTTCGTGAATAGACCCCTGTATGTACATGCTTTGTTGATACTGTTTTTAAACAACAAAGTGGACCTCTCATTTAATGTTTGGTATGCTTTAATCAAATTGTTTGCATTAGGAAGGGAGGGAAGGAGTTTGAAAGTTATCAGTAACCTACCTAACTAATAGCTCTAAAATGTTAGTTCAGGAGTGCACCAGACCCAGGTCATGTAGCCACACCTGCACACATATGTTGTCAAAGCATTCAAGGTTAATAAATATTCTTTTGATGTCAGCAACCACAATGCACTAAAGCTTCAGGTCACATGAGCTCAAATACTGGCTTGATATCATGTGATAGGAAGCCATGGCTACCTGCTTTCTGACAACAATAATTTAACACTTATTGAAACGCCTAACGCCTAAAGCTGCAATGCATTATATAGGGGGTTATCCACTATGGAGCCAAAGGATACAGCCGTAGCTTCAGCTGATCCTTCGGCTCTCTTCGGCTGCTGAAGCCCTTTGGTTCTTTCGAACTGAAGGGCTGCTGTACAGGCTACTCACAATAGCCCACACAGCAGATGAAGGCAGCCGAGCTGAAGGCATATGATTTGGCTCGACTGAGCTGAAGCGACAGCCGAAGCGTGGAGAAAGGTCAGCCAAAGTCGAAATCCGCCGTACAAGCCAGAAGTGAATACCTGAACAGCATTCGCCTCACTTTACTTCGGCTGGGTTATTCACTGCCTTTGGCAGCTTTGTGAATAACCCCCTTAATAATTTTTAGTAGCCATTTCAAGCTTCCATAGCTATGATATCTGAATGCAGTCATGTCCCACTCTAGTTGATTGACATTATACCACCTAACTGCAGTATGTTTTAATTGCTAGGCATATTATCTGCAATGATAGGAAAGGTCAGGGAACATGTACTAGGTCATGGCTGTTTCTTGTGCAACTCATTCAATGCATTGAAGTGCTGCACCTGCAGGTAATAACTTTTTATCACATTTAAACTTCTCACAAAACAAAATGATAAAAACGAACATTTATTCACATAGAGATTTTTGTTTTTAACTATAAAATCTCCATGGGCAATAATAGGTGTTCCCAATGCTTGCAAAGTGCTTGCTACCAACCCCTAGTAGAGTTCTAATCACCGTGTTGTGATTAAGGGAGCTAAATCAGGAGAAGCATCTTCATGGCCACCTTTAAGTTATAAAAGTCACTTTTAGACAAGATTTATTGTTTATGAGCGATAGATAAATGATCAGTAATGAGTTTCTGCTGTTCAAATGAGCATGCAAAACCATGCAGGATGTAGACCATTTATATTTCAATTATCAAGAGGTTTATGGGGAGATTCAATAAGCCTAAAGGTAAAATAGAAAACTTCCTTTAATATTACTACAACTTTACCCCTGAGTATGCACTTATAGGAAATATGGGTAATTCTCAATATGAGTTGCGTTATTGCACATGCCTTAATGCAAGACATTATTGTGCATTAAAGTGGACTGTGTTAAAGCAGCCCATTCATTCTGAATAGGGTGGCAGTGTAGAACATCCATTACCACAACACGTAAGAGTTAGTGGGCCCTTAGACATGGTAAGTATGTCAAAGTGTGAAACTTCATAAACAGTTTTCAATCAATGGGTAAATTCTTTATAACAAAATAATAACACAGTGTACAAGATTATTGGAAATTGGAATTGGAAAACTGCACATCCAGCTAATTTGTCCACATTTACAGTTACAAGTAAGCAAAAAGTTGTTCTTGAAATGCTGAGAGAAACAGAAAAATTGCATTTGGCGTGGATATGCTTAAAGAGATTTTCTTTACAAGGCTTTTTATTGTACAGTAGCTTAAATCAAACCTGAACCAAGTACGTTGTTTTTGACAAGTCATAAATCAATTTACTGGCAAAAAGTGAAGAATGTGTGGCGCCATATGTAAATCATCAGCTATTCTTGACTGTCAGTTCTATATCACATCTGCTATGAGATTAAAAGCAAAGCAAAGCATTGTCATTGTTATTACAGTTCATAGGTGTACAGTAAAAGGTAACTCATTTATCATTATAGCTCCAAAAAAATATCAGCCCAATAGACCAGGCATGTGGGTTGGTACAGGCCCTACTATACTTGTATAAACGCATGTTTTTTAGCATCAGACAGATGTCTTGAGAGAGCGAAGCTAAAATAACATAGCCCTTTTAGTGTTTCAACCAGATGCTGAAAGGCACTGAGCAGTTCTATATCAATGGTGTACCAAAAATGGCATATGATTTGGAATGTTTGTGTAGAATTTACCCCTTCATTCACCATTATATTTAAAATGTTAATATTATGGCTTACAGCTCATGAAAACCCCAAGAACCCCAAATCCACAACCTCAAAAAAGTAGATTATTACATGAATTCAATAAAACAAGGATTGTACATAGAACAATATCGGACCTCTGAAAAGTACAAGCATGCATATGTACTCAGTACTTGGTTTGGGCCCCTTTTGCAGCAGTTACTGCCATTACTTTTGCACGATATTCTAATTATTCGAGTTTCACCTGTACATTGAATCTATTGTCTTTCATGTCTCTATAGCCATCACATTGTTCATGTAATTACTGTACAATTTCTACCTAGTATTGTAGCTCCACAGTGACTAATTCTAAGAAATATTTACAGTAATTGAGCCATGAGATCAAGTGAGATTTCAATAGTTAATTTCTCAAGATGTAAACTTAATTGTCCATGTAAATTGGGTAATTGACCTAAATTGATTAACTCATTTAAGCATTACTCCAGACAACATGTTAGAATACTTTGTTCATCTTCTGTGTCCCTGATTTTAAGGATGAATGAAGAAGTTACTATTGGAATATGTCAGTGTGCCACTAACCACTTTTTTCTGCACCAATTTAATTTAAATAGGATAGGTAACAAATAGTTAACTTTCATGATGTGTATGTCACCTTCAGGATCACTGCTGTTTCTTTATTATGTACATTTTCATTGATAGTACAGCTCTCACTGCGACTCTATGCAACTCTCATACACAGAAGCTGTCCTGTCCCCTTTCTGTCTTTCCTCTCCCCTTTCTTATTCACAGAACACCTTGTATTATGTGAATAATGCATAGAAAGAAGTTAACTATTCATTACGCAGCACATTTTATTCAAAAAAATTGCCTGTTGTTCTGCTTCAATCAGAAACTTACTGGTTACTGTTCGGTGGCAAGTCCAAAAAGAGTACAGTTACTGCACTTATTATTTGTATAACCCTCATATCACAATTACATTGCATTGAGCATACACGCTTGCATGCCAAATGTGCCAGACTAGTGTCTATTAGGAATGGGACATACTGTTTTTTTTTTTTAATAGTACAAATAGCACACTATATAAAATTTTTACTAATCTACCCTTGCCATTATGCCAAAAAAATTACATCAGAATATAAGTTTGACTGTAAACGTGCAGCTTTTGTTTGCAGATTTAAAAATGTGTTTTACATGTAATCTTGGTGACACCAAAAGTGTACTATAGCTGTTTGCATAAATACCTCATACATATCAAAGTTGATTTTAGAAAACCACACAAGCCATATTTTCTCATTTAAATTCTGAAATAACATTTTTTGCTGCCACAGTTTGAAAAAGTAACAGCAGGGCGTTTCTTGAAAATATTTCAAGAATTACATCATTAAAACATTTTCTTGCTGCTTTGGGACATACTAACAGCTGCCTTGCCAGGAAAACAGGAATGCTTGATATTATTTTAATTGGAACCAAAGCCCTTAGTCAGCTTTAGACTTAAGATGTGTTTGCTTGCTTACATACCTAATGTGTTTATAGCATGTATTAAATAAAAAAATGTTAAACAGTTTTTAGAAAACCCATTCAGTGTGGAAGCATAAATGGTATGATGTAAACCTGGTTGGCCTAAAGCACAATGGTAATGAATGCACATGCAAAGCATTTTAGACTATGATATATATATAATGGGTTTAATTGCATTAATAGTCCTAATAACATGTCAAATGTCAGTTTAAATATTATTCTAGACCTTAGAACTAGTCACACTAGACGTTATATGGAGAAAAAAAAATAAGTTATTGCTATGACATGGCACATTTTGTGTGCTGCTACAGGTGCCGCCATGTATTTGGTCTTGTAATAAAATTAAGTCTACTAAATTGTTTCACCTGTCATTTATATCTTTAATTAGCTTTGGGCAGTCAGAAAAAGAGGTTTGCTTCTTGGACAATATATACAGACATAAATATATATATATATATATATATAGA
>NW_017306842.1:249230-255438 GCF_000935625.1 Nanorana parkeri | reverse complement strand
TCAGCAGGACTAAAAAAAGAAATACAGTAACAATAAAATGTAATCAAAGAAAACTCTAGACACCATTTCCATATCATCACCACAGATGTGTCCCTGCCAGCTGCTGTGGGTTCATCAGATTTCCTGAAAAAGAAAAACTCAATGGCTCTGTTGCTTTTAGATTTGTCCCTATTGGTGTAAGTCACGTTAACAGTGAAAACTGAATTTCCATGTATTTTAGGTAGAAAATACTTCAGAAATGAAATAATGAACCCATAGTAAAGAGTTAATTTAGTTTGCTTCTCATAAACTAGCAAATATAGTGTTTACAAAACCCTCACAGAGTAGCACTGCGTCCAAAACTACACCTCAGTGACTGTTTTCAATTCCCCTCTTTTTTCAATTTCATGATTGCTTTTTCACAGAATAGGCGGATGTCAAAATAGTTGAAACCCCAAAGGTTACAACCTTATCTAAAAGATATTATCATATAATTGTAATCCCTCTTCAACTTGAATTGTCAACAGGTGGAGAGGAACACATGCAACATGTGAACTAGTGACTCTGCCTAACTCCACACTGTTTCCAGCAGTCACAAGCTGTTTGTAGATGGTATCATCTTTGAAATGATAATTGTTATGCACCACAGAGCTTGTAAAACCTTGTTGTGTCCTGTTTTCCAAATTTTCTAGATGCTAGCTCCACACATTGAGTTCTTTAACAGAAAAAAACAGGTTGCTATGCTCACTACTATGACCTTTTTAAAAATAATTTTCCCAAAGCGTGCATGTATAAGTGTGCAGTGTAATAACATGCAGGTAGTATAAATATATGTACAATGTGAATTCATACATGTACAGTACATTTATATGTAGGGAATTTAAAAGTATTTTATTGGTTCTATTGTGTGGCCTTGCAATTGTGAAGGCTGCCAAACAGCAGAGCAAACATAGAAATATTACTGTCAATACTTAAAACTCTATAGAGAAAATGTACTAATTTAATTCACCACACATTACAGGAAAAAGCCGTACCTGTAAATCCCACTTCACAAAAATTGTTGCAACAGATCCCATATTTGTATATCACACAAAACCAACAATTTTATTAATTTCCACTACATAGAGTTATGAAAATCAAGGATATTATTGCAATCAGCATCTACTACAATTGCTATTATTACAATCAGTGTGATAAAGTATCTTTTTACCATATTTGGCTGTGCTGACAATTTCACTGGATTTTACCTTAATGTAGCATAATTAATTTTCTCCATCATTTAAAAGATAATACCGTAAAAAAAAAGCCCTGTTTAAGAAGGATTTAAATAACCATTGGGTAAAGCAAAGGTCAATAATATGACAACATCCCAAATAAGAAAAAAAAGACAAACTGCCTTAAATGTATTTATATGGGCTATACTGTATATAGTTACTGCATATTCTACCTAGCCATTGGTATAGTTAAACTGCAGATAAATGACTCAATGAACCACTAATGATATGCAGGAAAACTTTGCCTCTGTTCATGATTAATAGAAGAAGATAGTTTTGGAAGAGACCTGTCATGATTAAAAGGCTGATCCCTCTGAAAATGTTTTCTGTCTGGCTCTTATGCTGGCCCCGTTTCCTTTAATACTTTAAGTCACTGACCTGGAACAAGTGTGAAGGTAATGACTATTAAGTCATGTACATTCCTTTATTAAAGTCAGGTCTAAAATGTTTAAAAATATTGTTATTTTGTTCAACTAAGTCATGTCAATATAAAGTATTCATTTTCATACTATATACTGTACATACAGATTGAATGACACTTTAGCAGTGACGTATCTCTTATTGGCTCAATCCAAAGTTTTAATCAATGTGATAAAAAAGGCAGGTAGTTATGGGCTGTCTCTTTTACTAACCCATATAGGTCTGGGTCTCCTTGGTCATGTGTTAAATGTACATTTGTAAAAACAAGACCCAATACTATTGTTTCCTTTTAAAGCTGAACTCCAGCTATAAAGATGTATATATACAGTACTAACATTGGTCCAGCTTGGCATAATGTAAGTTTACATAAATAATTACTGGCAGGACCAAGCGGATCCTGTAAAATGCTTTGTAGCTATGACTACTACAGTGCTTTATAGCAAACTTCCATGTCCTGCTATAGCCGCTGTGCTGAGTGACTTACCCTCTACTGTTAAAACACAGCAAGTCACTCAATCAGCACAGCAGCCATTCAGAAAATTCCTATTGTTTTTATAAATTGAATACTTAGGGGGTTATTCACAAAGCTGCCGAAGGCAACCTAGTGAATAACGTTCGGCTATTCACTACGGCTCAGTGCGGCTGATTTCAGCCATACCTGGGCTGAAATTAGCCGTACATCAGCTGCCTTTGGTCAGCCGAACATGCTCTGCATGTTCGGCTGAGCCGAAGTGCAGAAGGACTTCGACTCAGCCGATCCAACATCTTGATCAGCTGAGCCGAAGCTCCGGCAGCTCCCTTGCTGCCATTCGCCCCTATTCTCATAGGGGCCAAACAGCAGTGAGTGAATAGCATTTGGCTCAGCCATTCTGCTCGGTACCTCCGTGGTACAGAGCAGAATAGCAAATCAGCTCCCTTGCTGCCATTCGCCCCTATTCTCATAGGGGCCGAACAGCAGTGAGTGAATAGCATTTGGCTCAGCTATTCTGCTCGGTACCTCCATGGTACAGAGCAGAATAGCAAATCAATGAGAATAGTTTATAAAAAAAAGTTTAAAAATAATTTTAAAATGTAAATACATTTAGAAATGTAAAAAGACATAAAGATTTTATTTAAAAATAAAAAAATAATAAAAAAACAGCTAGCTCCATCCAACTGTTTCCTATTGGCCGGCACCTGCTAGAGTCTTCTGGCAGTTCCCTGCCAATGAATAACAACAGTTATTATTGTTTAATGACAGTTCAGCGTCCCCAGGTCATTTGCAGGGCGAAAGGCCGGCAATCTGCTGACCGTTTGCCCAGCTTCGGCTGACACTTGGGTTCGGATGAGCCAAAGCAAATGCCTTCGGCTCGAGCTGAGCCCCTCGACCACCTTTGGGTGCTGTAGGGGCTGTAGTGAATAGCCCCTACAGCAGCCCATTGGTTCGACTGAACCAAAGGGCTCCCACAACCGAAGCTAGCCGAAGGATCAGCCAAAAGCTATGGCTGGATCCTTCTGCAGCTTTTGTGAATAGACCCCTGGGTGTTCTCTAATTGGATCAGTGGTAGTGATGACACAGTACCTCCCCTTATCCAATCACAGAATGCTTAGTATCTGTGGCCCTGCCAGGGATAATGTATGTATACTTACATTGTGCCAAGCTGGACCAATTTAAATAAATATACATCTTTAGAGCTGGGTTCAGTTTTAAGAAGTGGGATAGTTTGATGTACTACATTTATGCAGAGCAAAAAACAGAAGCCATAGAAGGTAGTGTTTACCCTCTGTATGTGTTTCAGAACTTTCATTAGGTTTGACTTGAAGGTAGTTTTAGAAGTATAAAATTATTAAGCAGCTTTATATATCTAACTTAGAGGTCTACTAATAACCAAGTCACAGAGCCAGTCACCCTATGAATGTTTGCCTGTATTTGAACCTTCATTCTGTGCAAATAGAGGCAAAAATAAATGTATGTAATATAATACTGAATTTGGGCCACTTGATGTAGCTGAGGAGCATAGGAAATATGTATTTATTTCCTATACAGGATACTTACAAAACTAAACATTGTGACCATTAACAGTAGTGATATTAATAATAGTAATAGAAAAATAGAAATTTGATCAATTTTTTATGGGAACCTAAAAATGTTGTTTCTAATAGTACTTTATAAATATGGTATTCTAACAAGGTTTACAGTATAAAAGTAAATTTTTATTTGTATTATGAATTAAATTTATTAAAAGTAAGCAAAAAATGTTGAATGAATAATCTAGAGATTCAGTTATATGGTTACGGCTATGATTCCCCTTTGAGGGGTGTAGAAATTATATTTGTCTTTGGACAATAGGAAGCTATTGGGCAGAGCTATCTGTCACTGCTAGCTCCGCACCATCGTTTGCTATTTACTTTTTTAACTTTTTTCACTCTTTTTCTGTTCTGCTCGGTACCTCTGAGGGACCGAGCAGAACAGCCGAGTCAAATGCCGCTCGGCGGCATTCGGCTATTCACTCACTGTTGTTCGGGATCTTTAAGAATAGCCCGAACAGCAGTGAGTAGCCTGCCGGAGGTTCGGCTCAGCCGATCCAGATGTTGGATTGGCTGAGTCGAACTCCTTCTGCACTTCGGGTCGGCCGAACATGCCGAGCATGTTCGGCCGACCCTAAGCCACACAATGCAAGCCGCTGTACGGCTGATTTCAGCCGATGTACGACTGAAATGAGCCGTACCAGCCTGAAGTGAATAGCCGAACAGTGTTCGGCTCACTTCACTTCAGATCGGTCATTCACTCGGCTGCCCCCGGCAGCTTTGTGAATAGACCCCTAAGTAGTCATGCATTTTTAAAGTTGCAGGTATGACATTTACCTAACATTCTCTGCAAATTAATTAATCACTGTAATCAAAAGCCAACATTTACAGATGAAATTAATGTTGTAATCCCATATTCTGATCTAAAGTACTGGATTTGTTAGCAATACCAGCAATTATGAGGTAGCCTAGAATCGGCATTATTATAATCACCATTATTACAAAAACACAAATATGTTTGCCTAAACTCACTGTTACTATGACATTTACTTTACACCATAAAAATGGCACCAGATATTTGCACTGCTTCACAAGAATAATATTGCAAAATCTAAATCTTGTTTTTTGCCTTGTGATATATATTCAGGATTTGTTGTATCTGGCTATTCTATTCATTATTTACCTTATTATACTGTTTATAAAAGAGTGCTTTATATTTTGATTTATATTATTAAAGGAACATATTTTCCATTATGAAAGTCAAAGACCTGAGAGAGGACGTGGCAGATGTCCTTTTGACCCAGATTCTTCTGTTACATCAATAATGACAGGTAATTGTGTTGTTTTTTTTTTACCTTTTGCACTCTTTTTTTACTCAGACTTGAATAAATATATACATAAAATAGATAACATATAAAGGCAATGACTAAATACAAAATGTTTTTTTGCAGTTTTAATATAAAGATAATGCAAATTGTTTCTAGTGCATGTCCACACGGGTGTGGATTCTTACATGTGCACTGTATAATCTATTTAATGTAAAAAAAATCGGATTAATTCTCCCCTCCTATCTGGAACCAATGATGATTGCCTAATTTACCAGATTGTATGGCATATGTGTAAGAACCACTCTATATTCAGCAAATGGGCACATTACATACAAATAATAATATTAAAAATAATAATTATACCAGAGTAAACTAGGATGATAAACCTTATTGATAAGTACTGGCCTAGCCTATAGATGACATCTTGAAGAAACACCACTCTGTACACAAAGAATGTCTATTTTGTAGAGTTACAATGTGCTATTTCAGTTTTCGTACCAGCCTGAAGTGAATAGCCGAACAGTGTTCGGCTCACTTCACTTCTGATCGGTCATTCACTCGGCTGCCTTCGGCAGCTTTGTGAATAGACCCCTATGTTTCAGTTACTAAAATGTTTTATTCTTGAGGCCGAGAAAACACTATTTGTCTTTCACACAGAGTCATAGAATTTAGCAGATATAATCTAGAAAAATGTTCGGACTTATATTTATTCATTTAGTGAAACATTCAACTGGTTATATAGAGTCTATAAAATATAGACACATCATTGTTACTTTGAAATGTATCTTTTATTTTATGTTTTACATATAAAAAATGCGCAGATGTTCAATGTTTTATATGTACCAAAGAACTCCCTCCCAGTGTGACTGAATATGGCCTTTACAGCAGAACAATAATCCTTTGTGTATGTTTGGTTGAAATATGTGCTAATATGCCTACCCACATAAACTTGTCATCTACACTACTCCAACAGCCACAAGTCTGAACTGTGGTTTATAAGTCCAGTGAACCATGTTCTGTGGACTTTCTTAAAAAAAAATATAAAAATAGGTTTGATCCTACACACCATAAACTACATGTGCTGTCATGTCAGTACATTAGTTGTCTAAGGTAACTAAGAAATTGTTGTTTTTACAAATTTTATGAATACAATATATACAATTACAACTGTACTGTATATATATATATATATATATATAT
>NW_017306842.1:243893-248993 GCF_000935625.1 Nanorana parkeri | reverse complement strand
TATATATATACATATATACAATATGTACAATTTAAAAACTTTATAAAATACAGATTGACATTATTCTGCCTGAATTCATGCCATACAATACAACAAAAAGACATTTATTTCCAGGTAAAAGTTCTACAAATACCAGTTTGTTAGAGTTTATTACTCTACGCATTGCTCATTATGAGGTGCCCTCTGTGCATGTAGATGGGCATTTGGAAGCATCATCCTTAGTAAAAGGCAAACATTTAGTTCACAATATGCTCAAAGAGATGAAAAAACAGCAAAAAAAAGCTGTGTAATGTTCTTAAAGGAACATGTCACAAAAAACTGTTTTATAATACTGCCTACCTGTAAGATTTTGTTTATAATTCAGAATGACCTTGGTTGTGCCAATGTGCCCATGCTATATAGAAGCTTTACCTAAAGCAAAGCTTTAAAACCTTCATTTTTTTTTCTCTGTAGCACTTTAGCCTTGTCTCCACAAATGCCTAGATTCCTCATGCTGCCAAAGCACCTCCCTGCTCTCTACCAGTGTCAGATCTGCAATTTGGAGATGCTATGGCCTCATGCACACTGGCGTCAAGTTTGTTTATATTTGGAAGCATGTGTCTTTCTGGCAGTGTCTTTTCCCAGAAGATCAGTTTAAATGCATAAAAAATATGTTTACTTCCATTTACATCAATTTACATGTGTTTGCTTTTAGTCCACTGAACATATGTGGAACTCACATTTTTCTTTGGTAATCGGATCTAAACACTTCTATTGTAAATGGTTCTTAACATTGAATGGACAAATTAATGCATTCAAGAATTTTTGCTTTACCGCTCTGAACGGTCCACTATTATGCATGATGCTGTGGGTTGAATTTGGTGTTCTCTAGCTCCTCTTCCACTTCAGTAGCTAGTGAAGGAACTCCCACTATCAGCCTGGAACATATGCATACACAATAAAAAGATTTCTGCTTCACTTGGAGCCTTAGCAATGAAGAATGAAATAAACTCAGTGGCATGTCGAGCCCGAGGTTTATACTAAAAGGGCAACAAGATGACAACAAAGAGTCAAAAGAACATTTTATATGGACTCTAGCCCTGAAAGATGATGCACTAAACATGGATTCTGATTTGTTTGAAATGAACTTCAGCTTCATTGTGCATCTTTGGATGTCCTGCTGTGTTTTTATATAGCCATATAACTCTTCAGTGACCATCGCAATCCCACTGAATAAAATGGAGAGCAAAATGTTTCTTCTGATCTCTAAAAGGCAGGAGGCCTGATTAACAATGGTTCAAACTCTCTTGCTAGCTTATGGGTCTCTACCAATTAAGAAAGGGATACCTTGCCAAGATTTACTGAAAGGAACAAGTGTTTGTGTGAAATCCTTCTGTAAAACCTAGCTTTGGACTACTCATATTCAAACACTCTATATGATTTGGGTACCCAAAACTTCTGACATCACACCCCTATGTTGAAGCATTTAACCAAATTAATAAGAAAAGTTGTGTTTTCTAGATGTCATTAAACCACAATATAAAGACTGCATCAATTTGATAACAACAATTTTTTATTAAGACATCATTTAAAAACTTACATAAAATGTATAATGCCAATGCATAAACCAAAGGACTATCATTATACTTAATTTGATATTCAGTGCCTCCTGGACCTACTACATAAAGCTTGCATGCAACTACAGGGTATGTCCCAATGATTTTAAAGGAGTCCAGTTATATTTTGTTATCTGTAGTGGTCCAGTCTTTGCACTCTTTGCTTCATTAGTGTGAGGCAGCTCATAAGTGAATCATTGAGCCAATAAGTATACATGGTACAAAGCAAATGATTGCCTGGAGAGTGGTTGCCACCGGCTGCAGAGAAGCACTCAAAAGCATCCAGAGGGGAATTAGAGAGACACCAAGTCTAGACTTCTGTAGTGAAGTCTGTAATGGATGGAGTCCCTTTAACACATCTCACAAGGGCTTTATACATACACATCTAGTGGTCACTTTATATATGGCTTCCTAATCACCATCTGCCAGGCCTTATACTTGATTGCCATATGTTTTAAAATTCTACTTTTGTGATCGACTGTGCTGTTGATCTTCTGTAGCCTTTTCAATCACTTCCTATCTACAGCAATAGCTATATGAAATTTCTCATGGTAAGTTTCCTGATGGTGACAGCTTTGATCAATATTTACATCTCATATTTTTCCTTTTTCCCCTGGCAAAATTTTGACCCAGATGATTTGGTTCTCAATCAGGGGCGTAACTAGAAATCACAGAGCCCCATAACAAAATTTTGTATGGGGCCCCGTGATTGCTAGTTATGCCACTTGCAGAGCCCCAATGGAGAATGATGCTGCAGAGCCCACCATAGACTCTCTATAGTGGGCTCTGTATGGTCTGTGATCTCTTACCTGTCAGTGCCTCTGTGGTCGCCGTGCCCCGACTCCTGTTCCATCCCCGGGCCCCCGCCTTCTCTTACATCACTGGCCCCACCTGCTCTTAGGTCGCTGGCCAGTGATGTAAGAGGAGGCGGGCCCCGCCTCCTCCATTCCGAACACCGCCCTCATCTCCCGCAGCGGCTGGCTGTCACTGACACAGCTCCGCAGCGGCTATGAGGGGAAATGTCTGTTACAGCCAGCACCCCCACATGCCATAGCGACCCAGGTGGCCCTGGCCGGGTCCCCCTGTGCCCGGGCCCCATCCAGGCCTTATACTTGATTGCCATATGTTTTAAAATTCTACTTTTGTGATCGACTGTGCTGTTGATCTTCTGTAGCCTTTTCAATCACTTCCTATCTACAGCAATAGCTATATGAAATTTCTCATGGTAAGTTTCCTGATGGTGACAGCTTTGATCAATATTTACATCTCATATTTTTCCTTTTTCCCCTGGCAAAATTTTGACCCAGATGATTTGGTTCTCAATCAGGGGCGTAACTAGAAATCACAGAGCCCCATAACAAAATTTTGTATGGGGCCCCGTGATTGCTAGTTATGCCACTTGCAGAGCCCCAATGGAGAATGATGCTGCAGAGCCCACCATAGACTCTCTATAGTGGGCTCTGTATGGTCTGTGATCTCTTACCTGTCAGTGCCTCTGTGGTCGCCGTGCCCCGACTCCTGTTCCATCCCCGGGCCCCCGCCTTCTCTTACATCACTGGCCCCACCTGCTCTTAGGTCGCTGGCCAGTGATGTAAGAGGAGGCGGGCCCCGCCTCCTCCATTCCGAACACCGCCCTCATCTCCCGCAGCGGCTGGCTGTCACTGACACAGCTCCGCAGCGGCTATGAGGGGAAATGTCTGTTACAGCCAGCACCCCCACATGCCATAGCGACCCAGGTGGCCCTGGCCGGGTCCCCCTGTGCCCGGGCCCCATAGCGGCCGCCTGGGTCGCTATGGCGATTGTTACGCCAGTGTTCTCAATGCAGAGATAGAGATAGTACACTGCTCCTTCATGATTGAACCTGGAGACTCCCGGATGCTCACTGATAAGAGTGCTTCCTCATTCATAGAATAAGCATGTGGTTGGGTGAATCACATCAGAGGTGTGGACCTTGGGCAGGACATTTGTAGTATTGATGACTTTTAATAAACCTTCAGCTTTCCATCAATGCTACCTAGTGTGTAGTCAGATTTCTTTTGCTTTGGATTTTGGTTCTTAAGTTTGGATATGCAGTTTTGCCAGATTTTTTTCTTAATGTGTAGCCTTTTCCTCATATAATACCAATGCAGCATACCAATATACAGGTGGTTACCTCCATAGTAAGATGCTTGAGTTCTTCTAAAACAGGTAGAATAGATTATCCATTTAAAAATGCTTGTTCACGGCTAACAGGTTTTCCACACCAGAGTACATTATATTATTAGCAAAATGACTGTGGACAGGTCTTCCACATCAGATCATGGGTGTACTCATTACTTGTTCTCTGTGGATTTATCTCAACTACTTTACAATTAAATGACTAGAAGTAAAGTTTGCTTTTAAATACATGTTTTTTTCTTCTTTTGCTGTGTCAAAAGATGAATTAACCCCTTTACCGGTTCACCAGGGTAGGACTTGTAATGCACCCTCCCTCTAATTCCTGTACCACCTTTTTTAGAAAACCAATAAGAACTCTGTGACGATCAACAATAGGCTGGTATTCTTAGAAAGGGCTCTATTTTTGTTATTACTGTAAAGATCTGTAACCTACTTTATAACGGCATGCTTGTAAGTCTTTGTCATTTTGTGTTATTTATGAAATTCCTTTACAAAGCACTAGCAAAGTCTGCAGAACTTAATAGCATACATAGAGCATTCTTATCATCAGTTTCTCACTCACAAAAAGGTTTTAAAGTTCAGTGGTCCAAAAGTCAAACACAAAAATATCAGCTTTGCTTCAAGAATTTACAAAGACATTTACTTAATTAAGCAAACAGCAATGTACAAAATTCTATAACCCATACAGGCCAATTATTAAATTAAAATAATGGGAGTGGGGAACTTATCAAAGCCGAAGCAGACAGAATCTGGAGCAGTTGCCCATAGTAAAAATAGGCTTCTCTTTCATTTTCGAAGCTTAACTGAACAAACTGAAGAGATTAGCTGATGGGCAATTGCTCCAGATTCTGTCTGTTCTAATTTTGATAAATACTCCCCAGTCTGTCTTTGACTACACTAAGGGGTCTATTTATAAACAACCGGTCCTATGAATCTTTGTTAGCATTCATTTTGTATGAATAATGGCAAAAATAAATGATCTTAATAGTCTCTTTTCAGGAAGAATGTATTGTGATGTAATACTGCGTTATGGCCAATAGATGGAGCTGCCTAGCATAGGAAACAAGTATTTTCACATTATTTGCACAAAACAGACATTCATAGATATTTGCAGTGTGAAAGGTCCTGCAAATTGTTTATAAATAGACCCATTAGGACTGCTGAACACTGCTGCCCCTTGCATTGTATTCGTATATAAAGGTCATAATGTTACCACAATCAATACACATCTAGAATGTACATGTTTATCGTTTTAGTGTATGCAATTTTTTCAGAGCACTCATTATACAGCATGGTTCTGAAGAAATACACACACACACACATATATATTTTTATATATTTTTTTATA
>NW_017306842.1:117492-242954 GCF_000935625.1 Nanorana parkeri | reverse complement strand
ATATATATATATATATATACCCAAATACTAAAATTTTATATAACCTTTAACATGTTAAGGTAACTTCAAACTAATGTTTCAATAGTTTTAAACCTTCAGCTTTGATTAAAGTAAAAGGGGCGATCCTTTCTTAAAAGTCTTTGTTCTGGCATTTCCTTTTACTGGATGACAACACTCTGTCCCTGTTGTGCTCTTGTGTTGTCACCCAGTCACACAGAGTTCCACTGGAGAGTGTAAGTGGCTGTTGTAACGTGCACTGTGCAGGCACAGTCCATTGTTGTCACGATAAGGAAGCCAGCCCTAAGAAAATTAAGCTGGAGTGCACGCAAGTATGCATAAAATGGCTGCAAAGGGGCTGCAGGAGACCTGCAACACTGAGATTCAACAAAATATACAAGAGGTGGAAATAGGCATTTTATTCCTAAAAATGGCGATTATTTATAATGCACAGTGTCTTAGAAAAATTTAATTTAGCTATGATTTAGAGCTACTTTAATTTGTCTATTCAAACTTATGTTACTATTGCCTACCAATCAGCAAAGAACAATCTGCCTTTTTTTTCTTTTATTGAAAGTGACACTTTTGTAGAAAATGCACAGAAGGTGTATATGGCTGGCACTCGGAACACAGTGTGTCCCTGGATGCTGTAAATAATTCTTCAACACCCCTACACACAGACCAAATTAAATATCTCATACTCTGCAAATATGTGTTATTTTAATAATCAGAGAACTGCTGCAAGTCACAGATTCTTTCCTTCCCCTTAAATGGATTGGTTCTTTAGCTACTTTTCTGTATGGCATATCTGATGTAAGTTTGCCACCTAGTGGACATTGACCTTAGTTAAGCAAAAAGTTATTGGTGAGCGATGATGTCAGTTTTCTCAATATGAGAGGAATTTGGCAATGAACTACAGTTCAAACATTTCCAAATAGATATACTATATAAAATGTCATGTGTTTCTTATTTAGACTGGGGTAGTCCTGCACTATATAGCGTTTATATTTTGGTATCCTGCAGAAAGTTCACTTTGCTGTTAAGTAGCACAGATTAGTGTACTGAAACAATTTTGCACGTTATCATTCATACAGTAAACATCAGAAAACATCTGTACTCATAATTAGAATATTTAGGAAGGTTTTTTTAAATGATACAAAGATGGAGCATATCTCACAAAAGTTTTTGTACAATAAAATATTAATGCAAATAGAAGGTTGATTTGAATAAGCTAAAAAGGAGGATGAGATTTCTAAGAGTAAATAAGACACATCCAGCAGCAGCTCTTGTATTAATTGACTTATTCATGCACCTATGTGCCTAGAAATATGTGAGAAATTGTTCCATAGATTTTTGGTAGAATATTTGAAGTTGTAGCATTTGTTCACTTAAAATAAGGGGAATTACTAACATACTCATGCAAAGCACAACTCTTCCTATGAGCCAATCAGATACGATGTTGCTGTACCATGGCTCAGCCATCAATGCACAAACAACTGTTCCGTCAGACTAACATTGACAAGCCATCCCACTGGGTGGAACATTCTAGAGCAATTCATAGAGGGTTATTCTCTATTGAGCCGAAGGCTATAGCCGTAGCTTCGGCTGATCCTTCAGCTCTCTTTGGCCGCCTGAGTTCAGTCGAACCGAAGGGCTGCTGTACGGGCTATTCACAATATCCCGTACAGCAGCCAAAGGTGGCCGAGCGACATATACTTCAGCTCAACTGAGCCAAAGTGACAGCTGAAGCAGGGTGAACAGCCTGGCGAAGGGCCAGCCGCTCGCCCCGCAAATGACCGCTGGGGGGAGCCAGCCGTGATCTCACGGCTGGCTCCGCAAGGTTGTAATGACAGATCAGCGTCCCCAAATGACCTGAGGATGCTGATCTGGCATTAAACAATAACAACTGGGCGAAGCCGACTGTGATGTCATGGCTGGCTCCACCCAGTTATTATTCATTGGCCGGGACCTACTAGAAGAGTCTAACAGGTGCTGGCCAATAGGAAACAGTTGAGTGGAGCTAGCTGTCACAGATAGCTCCGCCCAATTGTTTTAATTTTTAATTTATTTATTTTTAACTTTTTCTATTTTTGAACATTTTAAAAATAATTTTTCAACCTTTTTTTTTACACTCTTTTCACTTATTTTCTATTCTGGTCAGTCCCACAGCGGCATTCGGCTATTCACTCACTGCCGTTCAGCCCCTATGGGATTGGGGGGAACGGCAGCGAGTGAGCAGCTGGAGCTTCGGCTCAGCTGATCCAGATGTTGAATCGGCTGAGTCGAAGTCCCTCTGCACTTCGGCTCAGCCGAAACGAAGGCAGCCGTACAGAGCTGATGTACGGCTGATATCAGCCATACTGAGTCGGAGTGAATAGCCAAACCTCATTCAGCTCTGTTCACTTCAGCTTGGTTATTCACTCGGCTGCCTTCGACATCTTTGTGAATAACCCTGATAATGTTTTCCCCTTGTTAAATAGAGATACATTGGCTCCTATTCTATGGAGAGTTTGTCCAATATGCACATCATAAGCACCAATCATTGTGCATGTCAGTTAAAAAAATGATTGCCAGGCCGATGGTTATCAATCAAAAACTAATACATAAAATTATCTTTATACCTAATCTAGGGACCTTTATAAAATGTCACAGATCTCCCATGACTACAATGGAAAATGTACAAAGGAAGCTGAACTTGTTCTAACCTAAACAAAGATGGTCAGTGTTTGTGAAACCCTTTCAAGTGTTAGCTTTTTACATCACCAGTTACACAACATTTTTACTGACAAATGTTATTTACAGTTTTAAGGATGGAATATCATCAAACAGCACAGGATACTGAAATGCATCTAAACTATTTAAATGTGACATTTTATTACAGGTGGTGAATTATTTGTTGGTTTGTACAATGACTTCTGGGGAAGAGATGCCACTTTATTTAGGAGCATGGGACATCTACCACACATTCGAACAGAGCATGATGATGATCGAATCTTAAAAGGTAATTTAGATTATTTTATTAAATTGCACTACACTCCTTCCAAAGTCCAATATCACTACTCCTTCACAGCAACATTAGAGAAAATAGCAGGTGCACACCGGCTGAGCCAGTCTTACTCCAGCATCAGCAGTTACTCACAGAAAAAAGTCTGGTCACACACTGCAAGTTTCACTGAAACACTTATTGTAGCACACAGGTACACATCGTCCTGCCATGGATCCTCCTCATAGAGACTTTGGCTAAGCTTAATATTGGGTGAAACATATCAGAGTGAGGAGGATCCATGGCAAGATGATGTGTACCTGGGTGCTACAATTAATTGTTCAGCAAAACTTGCAGCCGTGCGACCAGACGTTTTTGTGAGGAACACTCCTGGGGGTGTTTGATGATTAGTTCACTGATCTTGTCACAGAATAGCTTTTTGTAATATCTACCCCATAAATCCCACGAAAAGAGCTGACACCACCAAGTGTCTGTATGCTAGCATTACACATATGTTGAGTATCTAAATACCACTGAAATATGGGCCACTGTGCAGTGCAACAAATAACGTGATCCCATTGGCTCTGGTCTGCCCCCTTACCTCCTACTGTTTTTCTGTCTCACTATTGGCCCATTGCTGTGGTGAGCACCCTCACTAGACTGTAGTAAGGTGACTGAGGAAAGAGGGACCAGACCACAGCCAACAACCACAGAAGCTGGCCCCATTATAAGATTGTCCTGTATTTTAGCACAAAGTAAAAGCTGTAATAACAGGCACATAAAAAGTATTTCTGTGGTGGGGGTCAGGTTTTTTTTGTTCTGGGGGGAAACTGGGTTGCTTTTGAGGAAGTTATCATACATTAAGATTACCGAAAGAGTATAAAGTGAATTATACCCAAAATATTTGGATATGTGTCATAATTATCAGCTTCAAATTCTGGCCTTGTCAACTTTACCTAGTTAGACCTGACTTCAGACGCACTTTAAGATATGTTTAAAAATGTTAGACTTGGCTTAAGACAACTAACTCATCAAAATCTATATTGCAGGTAATTACTATATTGCAAACCTTCTGATTTTTTTGGTGAAGAATTTACTTATAATTTGCATTATACTAATGGCCTGAAAAGACATATTCCTGACCCCTCGATAGTGCCTCCAAAACACCTTGAGGGGATTTTATAAAAATTGGAGAAGACAAAATCCGGAGGAGTTGCCCATAGTATTCAATCAACTTCCATCTTTCATTTTTAAAGCTTAACAAACTGAGAGAAGCTGATTGGTTCCCATGGGCAACTGCTCCACATTCTGTCTGCTCCTGATTTGATAAATTCTCCCCCTTGTCTGAGTCACTGTAGTTAGCTGACATTGGGTCGGTGCCTAGTTGAATCTGACCCTTACTGTACTTTACACTAGACATGTGCACGGCTAAAAAAAGTCATTTTCGCACGAAACAAATGAAAAACATTTTCATTCGTTTCGTCAAAGGAAACAAATGTTTATGTTGTTTTGGATTCGGAGGCAATGAGCCTCCAATTCCAAAACCGCACACTGAAGCTGTAGAACGAGTAGCGGCCATATCAGCCTCAGGCGCGTTCTGGTCCCACGCACCACCATCTTGGAGTGTACCTTGGTATACACCAAGATGGTGGCACCCGCATGTTCGAGCACCGGCATCTTGGTGTATACCAAGATATACTCCAAGATGGTGGCGCATATGTGCAGAACGCGCCGGCGGCCGTTATGGCCACCACTCGTTCAGCGTGTGACGTCACGATCATCACGTCACTCTGCCTCCAAGATTGCGTTGGGCATACGTAGAACAATATGACTGCCGCACATTCTGAAAACTAATTTATGTATGCCCGAATATAGTTTTTGCATTTTCAGGCATATAATAAAATTGTTATTTCGGATATGGATGAACCGCCAAATCAACTGAATTTCATTGATTTGCAGGTTCGCCCGAATCCGAATGCACATGTCTACTTTACACTACTTTTCCTATTTCAATTCGAAACAGTGAGAAAGTTTGGAGCCAAGATGTAATGAGGCCTATGCATTAAGCCCAGCAGTTATCAGTAAGAGAGTCCAAAACTGAATGTGATTCATTATCTGCAGCAGAAGATGGAGAGGAACTTTTCTCAAAGTGGCATACTTGTATATAGGTTTTAGTGTTACAATTATATTGTTCAGGCCAGTGCCATCCCTATAATGAAGCAACCGGAGGCTATTTTCTCAGGCGACATCTCTTTGGGTCATGTGCGGGTCAAACACCACCTCTTCCCCCCTAGAACACGACCACCAGCACCCCCATTCCACCTCAGCCAGCAATTATGCTAGGGACACCCCTGGTTCAGGCTGTCTGTTGCAGTAAAGCTAAGCGGTTTAACTGTCTGCCCTGATACTACCTGAGCAATATATGTGGGTACATTTATTTCGGGTAAATCCCCCTACTTTGTACCTATCAGAGTAAAAAAAATGTGAGCTTTCCATGTCCCATCATTCTCATTTCCTGATTCATTTGATAAATACAATATTTTTGGTTTGATGTCCTGTTGACAGAGCTTACTATAGAAATGGAGGTCTTTAGAATTCCTTGTGTGTACTACTTTCCCAAAGAGGCTGCTGTAAACTGCACTGTGTATGACAAATAATTTGATCTTTAGCCATAATCTCTTTACACATGGCTATATGTGCAAGGGGAAATATGTACAACTAAATCTGAAAACAATTACAGCAGATAGTAACTTCTAGGTGGAAATGTGCTGCATTTAAACAAAAAACCATTGTATTGATCTATTTCCCTTTGCTTTCTTTGTGTAGAACCAAAGTTTGTAGGCTCCTATATGATTCCAGACAATGAGGACACAGATGACAACAAAATATACTTTTTTTACACTGAAAAGGCAATCGAAGGAGACAATGGTGGCCAAGCTATTTATTCTAGGGTGGGAAGGGTCTGTGCTGTAAGTAAATTGTGTCTACAAATGCAAGATGCAATGTGCACATGTTTTTATGTTTTTGCAGTTCAGTTCACTAAAGAGTTGTTACTTGTCTGTATTTCTGGGGTTTTTTCTGTTAATATTTTCCTTGCACCATTTCTCTTTTTCATTCAATAAAAAACAACAAAAATGGTAAAAGCTCCAGGCACAAAAACTTTCATGTATATATAATTCTCAATAGCCACAAAGAATATAAATATACTTTGTGTGCACCAAGTGCATTTGCAAACCCAGTTATTTTGTTGTAAGGGTAGCAGTGGCATCATTACTGTGGTGTAAATAACCTGTGCAGAGAGCATAGCTGTGGGAGGGACCCAGCAAACCCACCTACTACAGTCTGCTTGCAGAACACTATGGCTGTAAGCTAATTAAAAGCTTGTACGATCTGCCCATCTTGGACAGGCAGATTGTACTTGCGATCATCACAAGCCCGCCCCGCTGAGAGGCAGGCTTCCGATGACTGCAATGCTGAACGGGCAGTGTGCACTTGCGCACACTGGCCAGTTTGGCATTTGTCTCCCGAGAGCGGCACTAAGCCACACTAACCCACCGAAAATCGTACGATTCTCGGCAGGTTTTCAAGCCTGCACGGGAGACAAAAGACGCGCAACCGTACAGTAGAAATGGTAGCACGCCTTCCATACACCTGCCAATTATATATAATCGACAGGTGTATGGGCACCTGTAGAGAGAGCAGCAGTGCCTGGTCATTATTACAGGATGCTCCTGCACAGGGGCAGTGTTTCGCACTGGATTACTGCACAGATCTGGAAAAAATATGCAAAGCTTTAAGTTATATCTCTAATGCTCTACATAAAAACTTAAAGCAGCTATTATTGTGTGATTAAAGGGTTAACTGTGCAGTTAACCAACACCAGTTACTCTTGGTCTTCTGAACTTAGATTTTTGCCTTGTGAGCTGGAAAATCTCTGTACAGGATGGGACTGGGAGTGTCAGAGCATTCCTATGTCTTTCCAGTTCACAGCAACATTTCAAAAAATGAATGGCCCACCAAAGGACGGCAGATACTACAGGTCAAGACTCATCAGTTTTCCTACACTTTAAGGAAAAGGGACATTCTTTTGAGTACAGTGAGGTGCACATTTTGGAAAGAGAGGACAACTGGTTCACAAGAGGCTTGAAAGAGGCCATCTACATCAAACAGGGGTGGGTCCTTCAACACATCTGTCTACTATATATTAAGCCATTTGAACATCTCTATTAGTGATGGGCAGGACACCCGCGTGTTCGGTTCGAATTCAAACTTTAGAACATGGAAAAGTTTGAATTCAAACTCAAACTCAATACAAGTTTATGGGGCTAGAACTTTGAAAATCAATTGTCCCCATTTTGAAGGCTTATTTGCAAGTTATTGGCCATAAAAAGGGTATAGGGATTCTGGTACTGACCTGGGGGACATGTATCAATGAAAAAAAAAAACTTTTAAAAATACAGTTTTTAGAGGAGCAGTGATTGTTAAAGCCCCTTAACCTCCCAGGCGGTATTCCCGAGTGTAGCTCGGGGTTACTTTTCCATACCATAAGCGGTAACCACGAGCTACACTCGGGAAAGCTGCATAGCATTTACTTACCTTGTCCCTCGAGCCGCGCTGTGTTCTGCGGCCGATGCCGGCTTCCGTCTTCCGGGTTCCGTCGTCTGCGAGCGTACGCTGCGCAGGGGAGCGGAACCGACGGGATATTTAAAAAAAACAATTAAAAAAAACGACAAAGACGAAAAACATTTGAAAAAAAAATAGACCGAAAAATGGCATAAAAAAAATTAAAAATCATACCGCCAGGGAGGTTAAAGGGAAACAATAATAATGAAAAAGTCCTTTAAATATCATGCCTGGGTGGTCCACTTAAACTGCCTGTAAAGTGGCGCATCTGTACAATGTATAGAACCTGTTGCAGCAAAAATTACATTTATAAATTTACATTTTACATTATAAAATTACATTTATTTGTGGTCAGGTGCAGGGGCCCTGACAGTTCGTGTGTTCGCCGAACATACAAACTGCTGATATTCGAGTCGAACTCATGCTCGACTCGAACATCATCCCTAATCCCTACACCAGTGTTTTGCCAACAATTAAAGTATACATTGGTAGATCTTCAAACGAATGTTCATATAAAAATGTTTATATGTTAATGTTGATGGAACTTTTGATAATGCCAACAGAGACTTGATGGATGTTGTTTGAAATTTTGTTTGATTTTTCTTCTTATTTGATTTTGGAATTAATGGAGTTTCCCAAATGAGAACATTTTTTAACACGCTCCTTCAAATTTTTTCACCACTGTGGTTGAAATTGATCCTTGATTTGACCCCAGCAACTATTAGAAAAATCTAACTAACATCCCAAAATCAATTTTGTTTGTTCAAAATTAATTCACAGGGTTATTCACAAAAGGGCATCTGCAAAAGAAGTGAACAATCTAGGCCAAAATAGCTGATTTGGAAAAATTCTCCAATTTATGTCACTTTCCAGTTCAGCTATGTTGTCCTAGATCGTTCACTTCTGCTGCCATCTCCAAACGCTTCACACTTTTGTGAATGACCCTGTTAGTGTGTACCCTACTTAACAGTTCAACAATATAAATTAAAGATTATACACCTATGCAGCTTCATGACCCCAAGGATTGAATTATGTAACTAAAACGGGGTGGTTCCAGACCTTTTACACCTCCTATTCCTTACTTCAACAATCAGCATCTGTTTTTCCATGGTGATTGGATTAAGGTGTCTGCATTATCTGTGTAGATATAAATGCTGGGGTATTTTCTTGAAACACATAAGAAGTGGTTCATATAAGCTAAGAACAGTTTTAAACATTACAGAACAAGTCCAGTTTTATGTAACTAACTACTACTAGCTATACCCTGACCTGATAAATAAAAATCTTTACAGAAATATAAATTATTTTTCTTTTTTTTAGAATGACATTGGAGGCCAGCGAATGATGGTAAATAAATGGACCACATTTCTTAAATCAAGACTGGTTTGCTCAGTGCCCGGACCACATGGGATTGACACACACTTTGATGAATTAGGTAAACTATTTTCATGTTTGGGATGTATAGCTTTTACATTTTTTTTTATATATATTTGCAAACATTATACAGTGTTTCACTAATATGCATATTACAAAGTCCATATCCATGCTTGAAACATTTACTTCAAGCACAATTTGAGGAGCAATGTTTCAAAAACAAGTGTATAATAGCAGTTTTATGTGATAACTAGAGTGCTGGAAACAATTCTTCTTTGAACATTTAGCCATAGGATTAGGCAGTTGTATTGCATTTAGTGGAAATACTGTATGTGCCTTTCTGCAATTATTTTGTTCCAAGTAGCTGTCCATTAGATATCAGTGTAACAATCATGAATGCAGATGTTTTGTTTA
Source organism: Nanorana parkeri (assembly GCF_000935625.1). NCBI lineage: Eukaryota > Metazoa > Chordata > Amphibia > Anura > Dicroglossidae > Nanorana > Nanorana parkeri. Next base: position 233,563 of record NW_017306842.1, on the reverse strand, counting down.
CTGCACAGATTGTAGAGATGTTTAAACACAGATAGCAATGGGGCAATTTAGGTGGTCACAAGGGGCCCCATAAATAGTTTAGCTGTTTCCATTTAAAGTACACCTTTCATGTACATAGGCTGCCATTGCTGACCTCCTTCTAAAAATTTTTATTTAGCAGGCTTTGTCTGTACCTTTGCATCACAGACTAGAAATAAGCATGCTGTAAATGTGAATAGTGGCAGAAAAGTGCCAGAATTCCTTATCTCTAGATTTGCTCCATGGCAAAGCTTTAAAGCCAGTGCATCAGCTTGACAACCAGCAGACTAGAAGTCTCCAAAGGAGGGGTTAGCAAGGGCAGCTGACATAACAGGTGTACTTTTGAAAACTGGCACAAGGAGGAAAAAAAATATCTAGGACGTTTTTTTCACTGAACTTATGGAGATGTCCTTTGATTACATGGGCTGTAAAAATTATATTTAGTAGACATGTGCACTGCCAAAAAATTTGTTTCGTTTTGTTTCGTTTTAAATTCGGATTTGTGTTATTTCGTTTTTCAGGATTCGGGTGTGAAAGTCAATTCGGATTCGGAATTCGGATTCGGACGAAATTCGGTAGCGTTAGTACGAACGTTCGTTTCGTTTTCTGTTCTTATTCGTTTCTTATTCGTTTCGTTCGTTTGCAGCAAAAGTGACATTTGAGGGGGAAAAAATATTTTTCTCCTATATTTTTATATTTAAAATGTTTTAATTTTAATTATATATTTCCAAATATTGTGAAGTATGCTATAGTATCCTAATAAGGAGTAAAACAAAGTAAATAAAGCCATAAGGAGAAATACATTGTAAGACAATATAGCACAAAACAACATACGATTGTGGTTCTAGACACTCCCTTTCTGAGCCTGTCTTCTGTAATTGTTGTCTTTACTACCCTTTGCTATCTGTCACTAACAAGCAATCAGGAGTGTAAAAGTCTCACCAAGAAACATTTGGAATGGAAGTGTACAATGAGAATTTGCTTAAAGCAGGAGACATTTTGAACCACTATGAGGCAGGATCAAAGAGTGACTTCATGCAGATGTAACCCAACATTGTTGTGTTGCTGGTTGCTGGTAGATTGACCTAAACTGATCACAATGAAAAGAGAGAAAGCCCACTTAGGAAGAAATTATTGCATAAATACTGTAGGAAGTAGCACACTTCAGTTTCAACTAAAGAGATACTTGGGGTATGGAGAATTGAATATACTGTATCTGAAGAGTAGTATAAGAACCTCAACAACGAGAAAATATTTAAACACATAAGAATACTACTGATTTTATTTATTAAGCTACTGAAATAACTGTTATAAAATAAAAGGTGTTGAGAATGCTGTTATTGTTTAGAATGCATGATAGACAATGATTATCATTATTATTGTTTTATTAAGTGCAAATATTTTATACACATTTATTTTTATTAAATGCAGAGGATGTTTTCTTGATGCACACCAGAGATGGTAAAAACCCTGAAGTATTTGCTCTGTTCAGTACCACAAGGTAAGAATTATATATGCCAGAATTGTAAAGTACAGTTGAGGGAAATTGTATGGCCTGCTCAGGTATATGACTGCAGTGAAGTTCCCACTATATTGTTAATGGTATTTTTATCTTTGTTCATAGTTGAAATAAAAATGTAATATTTTGGGGCACCAAAACTGCATTCACATTTGTTTTTATATGTTTTTGCTTGTATAAACTACTGTAACATAGGCCTTTTGTACACTAAACAGCTTTCTCTACCACTACTTTTATTTCATACCTGATTTGGTAAGTAAGTTTGTATTATGGCATGGTACTTCACAGTTGTTTGGGTGCATCCATTTTTGATTGCAAGTAATTTATCCTACCTGAAAACTAATTTAACACTCCTGCTAAGACCTAATGCTAAATCGACAAGTTGTGGTTTACCAAAACCTAATCTATATGCTTAACCCTTAACTTCACCTTATCTTAATACCCACTTCTAAATCTCAGCCTAACCATTTACTATAACCAGTAATATAAGCTGAAATACAACAGGGTGACAACATTATTTTCACCAAATAATGTTGCATCATTATCGATCTACTATGTCACAAGTTTGAGGACAGGATATGCTGAAGATATAAAGTTCTAAAAAGATGTAAGAAGTATGTTTTAAATTGCTTTTGCTGAAGGGTGTTATCATCACTGAATAAGTAACCCAAACATGGAAACTTTGGGGTCTATTCACAAAGCTGCCGAAGGATCTGGCCGTAGCTTCGGCCGATCCTGCGGCTAGCTTCGGCCCCAGGACCTCTTCGGTTCAGTAGAACCGAGGGGGTGCTGTACGGGCTATTCACAATAGCCCGTACAGCTCCCGATCACAGCCGAGCAGTGAAGCAAGCCGATCTACGGCTGATTTCAGCCGATGTACGGCTGAAATCAGCCGTACTAGCCTGAAGTGAATAGCCGAACAGTGTTCGGCTCACTTCACTTCTGATCGGTCATTCACTCGGCTGCCCTCGGCAGCTTCGTGAATAGACCCCTTTGTGTTTATTCTATAAGCTGCTAAATTATATAAATACATGGCCTGCTTTTAAAGTCAACAGGAGATGGCACTGAGAATGTATGAAACATCGCCAAGCTTATTAATGGGCTTTTGTATCTAATCATCCATAAGCATCTAATTGCTAATATGCAATTATGAGTATCTAATATGTATGTGCCCAAGTAATTTTCTAGCATACTGAATGTAAACCATGTCACTTATAGGCTGGTTGCAAACATTCTCCATGTAGCTAAACTGGGTAGAATGGTACAGTAGTATGACATTTAAATATGTTTTATAAGTATGCCTAATTTTCTACTCCTGGTTTAGAAGTAAAGCCTTTCTTCCTGCTATTTAGCCAATTCCAATATTCCAATTTGCTGTTACTTTACATCCGTTGTACATTTTTTCTGTTTCTTTGTCTGTATATGGTCCTTATGTATTCTTTCTTGATTTAGTTTAACTGATTAGTGATTCCAAAAGTACTCATATAAAAACAAGATGGTTACAAAAGATCTTGTCTAATGTTCGTTTGACAAGATCTATGAGCATTCACATTTCACTGAGTGATCATATACTGTCAGTGACATCTGCATGTCCTGGTAGGCCATTAACCAACTTCTATTATAAATAGCTAGAACACACCTTTTAATATCTTGCTAAGAGCTGATCTCTGCATTGCACACAAATTCAGTCAGATGTTCATCCACAATAATCCTAATTTATTATATCAAATAATCTGCATAAATGTGTGTGCATACCTTGCGGCTATTATATTTGTTTAATTACATGTGATGCCTTTTTGGTCTTGACTTGTTGATGTTCATGTTTACTCCTCAGTTTTCTGAGGTTTCTACATATATATAGTATTTTTGTGTTAAATATTTTTTTTTAATGCATTTGTTTTTGTTTTTCAGTAATATTTTTAAAGGCTATGCTGTTTGTGTTTACCACATGGCTAGTATACGTGAAGCATTTAATGGTCCGTATGCCCACAAGGAAGGACCAGAGTATCATTGGTCAATGTATGAAGGCAGAGTACCTTATCCAAGGCCTGGCTCAGTGAGTTTTTTGTCATTAACGTACAAGTGAAATGCTCCTGAATGACATCCAGTGCACAAGTGTCATAAAGTAATCCAAGAAACTGTCCCTGACTGAGACAAATCCTGCATAATTTGTGCATACCCCCTCAAAAAATCAATCCCCACCACCACCACCACCACCACCACCACCACCTTCTTCAGGATCACAGAATGTTGTGCTTGGCAAGGGCTCCTGTCAGCTGGCAAAACACAAGTTCAAAGAGAAAAAGCCGACACACATCCACAGATCCTCACTTCCTTATGAAAAGATTATTGATTAAAAAGACATATACATTCAAATATGACAAGATGGCATAGTGCACTGTGATAGTTAGCGACAGAGGGCTTTCCTGGTCCAGAGCCATGCCACAGCCTTTGGTGTGACCAGCCACTGAAGACTCACTTTAGGAGTTAGCCTATGGTTTTGGTGCAGATAAACCTGGGAAGTCATGTTCAGGCACTAAGCTCAGTATTGTTATGCTTTCCAGACCTTGAGTTCTGTCTCAGTCAGCCACAGAGCATAGTCTCCAAGTCCAGAGCCATGGCATAAACACTGGTGTGACCCAGTGTCTAAATATCAACTTGGTGAGCCAGCCCTTCAGGCTTAAACACAAGCTCAGAATAGCTTTGAAATCCTTACCCACTCCTAACTGAACTGCTCTTTTGCAGGTTATTATGGTCTGAGACCTTCAATCATTCAGCTCTGCATTATAGCACTATCCAGACCTCTGTGTATGGTGTTAGTAAGGTACAGGACACTCTACTAGTCTAGAGCTGTGGCACAGCCCATACTGTGACCTAGTCTCCTCAGACTCATCTAATGAATAAAACCATCTAGCTGAGTGGATTGAGTGAAGAGAAGTGTGACACATGTGGGATTCCCGTCCTTTCTTTTGTCTTTTCAGTCTGGAAGAAGTACTGTTCTGTTAAGACTCCTGTTTCAATATCTGGTTTCACTGCCTGCCTATAGGGTTTAAATCACCTATAGTTCCTTGCTTTCTGTAACTTGCATTAAGCATCTTTAATTTACCTTTTTCTGGCATTTTTGCACTGCTGTGTCTTTGTTGACAGCATTGCTTGGGTATTTTGTGCCTGGATGGAAATCCACACTTGAGTGTCCTGTCCTGCTTACTCCTGAAACCCTCTCTGCTGTGGATTACTTACCCCTTGGTGGGTTTCTACTCCTTATAATTCTTGATTTTCTTTTAAGCCCTCTCTCTGTCTGTAGGGATTTCCTAACTTCCTAATAAACATGAATCATTTTTAAATACTTCGGTAATTTCTACTTCATACAATGGTACAGAACATTATGTTAATCCCTAGTGCCTTCTACTCCTCTCCCCTCCGTGGAATTACCTACATATTTTAACTGTAAAATGTGTCCTACATCCTCACAGGTTCTTGCAATAGGATTCTAAAAATGTTATCTTATTTGGATATATCCCATGCCATCTTTCTCTTGAAAGAATATATGGGATTATCTGAAAAATCATTTTCAATAGTTACCAGTAAAATTGCTGATATTTCCTTATACTGAGGACTATCCCTTTCCTCTCCCTAAGAATAATACTCATCCAGCCTGCTTTTTCAAAGCAGTCTATTTTCATATTCTCCGATATTTTTTTACATTTGATCATTGGGAGTCTTTTGCAAGGTAGATTGGTTAACTATCTATCCTGTACCTCCCTAAAAGTAAAAAAAATAATATTCTTTATTATTCCATAATCGTTTCCCTTACTGGTATATATTGTAAACCAGTAGTCTTAGAGGGACCTGATTCCTTTGCCATACTAATTCCATAGTAATTTATGACAGTCCAAAATGTATTTATTCTTAGAACCATATATTTTGTACTCAGTCAGGCAAGGTTTAATATAGTTAACATATTTCTTACTATTTTGTATATAAGCAGCATGGGGTTTCTCTCATCTCTCTGCTATTTTTGTTCAGCTATTGGCATTATAATTTAACTTAAGCCTGCCTACTTCCAGTGTTTTTTATCACCCCACTGTCTCCTTTTTAAGGATAGTGGGTTGCTATCCTTCTTTTCTTACTCTAGCCCCATTTTAATTTTCTGTTCAGAAAATATATCCCATATATCCATAAATATCTCTTTGAGAGATTACATCCTCTCTGTGTGTAATATAGACCTCCCTTGTCCATATGGCAAGCTTTAAAGATATCTTATCTAAGGTTCTAACTATTATATAGTTGGTTAATATTTTGATGTACATAGCATTGCTTCTTCAAGTACTGGTTCATGCCTGCAGTTTGTCTCTACATATAAATATAAAAATAAAGAAAATAAGATTGTGTTCAACGTAAAATATTTTGCTTGGAGTTCATTGATAAACACAGGTCCTGCTCCTCTGTGATTTTGGCCTTATGTACTGCTTGCTCACAAAACTAAGGCAGGATGGTTGAAGGTGGGGGCTGTCTTAACATTTTTTGTTTTTTCCAGTGGCCAAACCTGCTGCAGGTGGCAATATAACGCACATGTCATGGAGTGTCCTACAATTCTGTGTCTCTAAAAGAATTTCAAGTAAAATATTTGATTGTATGCACAACAATCTATTTTTTTAATGGGAGGCCATCGTTCTACTTTAAGTATTTTAAGCTTATTCAAGATAATGTATTTTGAACTAAATTCACAAAAGACATGTTACCTGCCAAAAATAACTACCAGCCTTCTGCAATCATTTTATGCTATTTCTTTGTGCCTCCAGCTGAGCTAAATTATTCAGTGTGGAACGGTGTGACACATCAAACTAATGCAATGCCAAGCAGCAATCAAATTGCATGTGACTACTAATTAAGACATGGAATCTCACTAAGGAACAGTCTCTGTGTTGGATGCATGAAGTTCTAAACTTGGAAATATTAATGTGATTGTTTGAGGGAATGAATATGTAATTACCCAAGTATTGACAGAACACATTGCACTAGCCCTTGGTGGGAGTTCAACTTGCGGCTCCTATGATCTACAGGTCATATAAGTAATATATAATTGTAAGTGATTTCAAAGCATCAGCTGTCAGGTGTTTGGTGTGAATGTCTGATGTAAAATTATACATTTGAAAAAAAACTAAGTAATATTATATTTAAAATACATATTTGATATTTCTTTTAGCACTAATCTGGATTTCTGTCTAATAATTCTTATCTAGACTTTCAAAAATAGTTAGACAATAGGACATTTTAAAAACTTTTTGAATCCTTGATAAAGTTTGTCAATCCTCGATAAATTTGGAATTTTCCAAATGTATCTGTTCTTCTACTTTGCTTACATCTCTGTCCAAAAATCTAAACCAGAATGATGAACTACAACTGCCCCAACAATGTAGTAAATATTTAACAATAATGAAAAACACCATCAAAAAGTAAATTAAAGAAAATAATAACAGAGCTATGTCACTTTAAAAGATAAACTGGGAAGGGGGGCATGGGTGTTTTTTTTACTGTTTTATTCATGGAGGAATACAAAGCAGAGTGCAAATGTACTAGAAAACAATTTTAGTTTAAAATATTCAATATATATACATTATGAATATATTGATACACTATGGGGTCTATTCACAAAATGGTGAAGAGTGTTTGTTCTCTTCTCCTGTCTTCTCCAAACTCTTCACCCTTTTGTGAAAAGACCCCTATAGCTGTATGTTTTTACTTAAACATTTAAAATATATAATGCTCTGCTTATGTACCAATTCCGAGCTACTTAACATATGGGTGATATTAAAAACAATTGCCATTTACCTTTCTGTGTTATTTGATTTCCAGTGTGCAAGCAAGGTAAATGGAGGTCATTATGGGACTACCAAGGATTATCCAGATGAGGCTTTACGCTTTGCTAGGAGTCACCCTCTGATGTATGAGATCATTAAGCCTGTCTATAAAAGGCCTATTCTTGTGAAGGTTGATGGAAAATACAACTTAAAACAGATTGCTGTAGACAGAGTGGAGGCAGAGGATGGTCAATATCATGTTATGTTTCTAGGAACAGGTAAAAGGCTTTTTATATATGGTGTTAATTGTTTATATTAATTAAAATTTTTAAAAGGCCTTTACATTTGTCATATTTAAAAAAAATAAAAAGTACATTAACAAATAAAAATGTATGCATGTAATAAACAAAAAAAAGTGTTTTATTTGTTTAAAGCTTATGAACTGATATTGTATATAATAAATTCTTGACATTACATTTCTATTTTACAAATAAACTTATGACCATCTTCTTTTTTTATGGCTGCCTGGGTAAACTACCAAGTTAAGATATTGTGATTTGATTTATTAAAGGAGTAGAGGCTGTTCACCTTGCAAAGTGGTAAATATTTTGTTTTGAATATGCAATCATGTGCTAGAATAAATACTGTTTTTTAAATATTTTTATTGCACATTATTGGACATTTAAAGTTATTTTTTTTGCTAACTTTACAAAGTAAATATACACTTTGCTAGGTGAACTGCCTCTACTTCTATGGTAAATCAACCCCATTGTGCCATGTTTCCCTTCTATAGGTCCTTCAGAGGAGGGATACACCTCCTACTTTTCAGATATATTCACCACACAGCAGTAAATTAATGTTTAGAAAAGGTGAGAAGTAGCTAAAAGCTTGCTGGTTGTAATAATAATAGCTAAAGCAGTGTTTCTACCAGCCCAGCTAGTTTGTGTCTGTGTCTGTGTGTATGTGTGTGTGTTTCAAGTAACTGCCCATCTTAACTCAGTCAATTAGTAATTTTAATAGTGTGCCTTCTGCTTTCCTCCCTAATGCTAGCAACAAAAGGAGCTGAAATACTTACATGCAGGTAGCACCAGCTCTGTCAGTTCCCTAGTGGTATGATTGTTCCTAAAAGCTCTCATTATACAGCCACGACAAATTTGGACCTGAGTAAGGATGAGACACTTATCAGTTGCTATTTAGTTCCTCTCTCAGTTATGTGATTGATCTCATGTTTAAAGATTACAAGCTATACAAAAGTCTGCCAGGTACTAGTACATTTATTTAAAGCAAAACCAACAGTTTATAGCTGGTCATTAACTGGAAATTCTTAATGCATGTCACTGAAGAATGTGCCGAATCATAATCCTATACAGGTGCTCTGAGATTTATTTTTCCATCAGATGACCAGTTGGGACTATTTACAGCACCTGTTATCAGGCTAAAGAATTAACATGACTAATAAAACATCTTAAAAACACAGTAATTTTATTTAAACATGTAACCCTGCAAAAAATGTATTTCATTTTGGATGGATTCGGATTTTTATTTTTTTCATTTTTCGGATTCCTGATCAGAAATTCAGTTCGTTATTTCGATTTTGTATCTGTCCGAATTTTTGTTTCAGAAAGATCCACAACAGGAAGTTACAACAGGTAGACCGTACCTGTAATGCAACCCCCAACAGAAAAAAAATCCATCCAGTTGGCCAGGGAAGTCATATGTCCGATTTAGTTTCATTTTGAACAAAATTCTGACAGATCCAAATTTTTTATTCACATTCGGACGCAGCTGAAAGTCTGAGTTTAACTAAATTCGTACAACAACCCATATAGAATACAACTAACTTTATGGGGGTTATTCACAAAGGAGCAGAAGGATCCAGCCATAGCTGCGGCTGATCCTTCAGCTCTCTTTGGCCGCTGGAGCCCATCGGTTCAGTCAAACTAAAGGGCTGCTGTAGGGGCTATTCACTATAGCCCGTACAGCCGCCGAAGGTGGCCAAGCAGCTCAGCTGAGCCGAAAGCATATGCTTTGGCAACCCTGAGCCAAAGTTACACCGGAAGCGAGGCGAACGACCTGCCGAAGGGCCTGCCATAAGCCCCGCAAATGACAGCTGCGTGGAGCCCAGTTCTTGCGGCTGGCTCCGCCCAGTTCTAATGACAGATCAGTGTGCCCAAATGACCTGGGGATGCTGATCTGTCATTAAACAATAACAACTGGGCAGAGGCAGTGCAGCCAAAGGCAGCCGATGTATGGCTGATTTCAGCCGATGCACTGCTGAAATGAGCTGTAGTGAATTGCCGAATGTTGTTCGGCTCACTTCACTTCGGCTGGGTTATTCACTCGGCTGCCTTCTGCAGCTTTGTGAATAACCCCTAATATGTCTACTTTCATTATTTACCTTTATTTATCTCATTTTATTACAGCTAAACATTTACAGTATGTAAAAGTATCTTTTTTAACTAAAGTTTTATAGTTAGCCATGATTCTTGCTCATGAGAGATTTTAGACCTGCAGTAGCTCAATCTGTATATGTGCCCTTGATCATGCTAAATAGATCTAACATTAATTTAATCACAATGTTCTCCTTTCCTCTATTTCATATACACTAGATAATGGAATTGTGCTAAAAGTTATTACCATCTACAATCAGGAAAAAGAAACTATGGAAGAAGTTATCCTTGAAGAACTTCGAATGTTTAAGGTATATTTTTGGCAACATGTATCACTTCCTCATTTTCTACCTAGGCTTTCCATCCTGTAAATTCATTATCAATTACTGATTTATAATTTACTATTGCCACTTTCAAAACACTTACTATATTCTATTCAAATTTGGACTTTTGGACTTTGGACTCCCTCTCAGGTTTTTTTTGTTTGCCATTTGTGTCTTTTCAGAGAGATTTTCCTCAACTTCCACACAACAGAAATTAATAGAAAATCTCTTCAAAGTGAGGGAAGTCACCTCTTACAGGGTTATTCACAACAGGGTGAAGAGTTTGGAGAAGGCAGGACAAGTGAACAAGCTAGGCCAAAATAGTCACAAAAACGTTCCCCCAAAAATTAGAAATCCCTTCTAAAAAGATTGGTTCAACACAGGTAAATCAAAATTATTGATACAATATTTAATAGTAGAAAAAGACATATACAATAAACTCATGTACCAGAGACATTTAAAAACACTTAAAACATTCCACGGGATATATCCTGCATGATTATAACAATTGTTGCCTAAAAACCACCTGTGTGGTAAAGGACCATCTATGCAGGTTTCTGGATGATTGAAGTACTTTTCAAAAGAAACAATGTATCTGAGAATGTACTCACATATGTTGCAGTTCAAAGAGCTCGAGGGAAAATGAACCTGCTAGAATCCTGTGTGTAAAGATGGAAGAAAGACTTCGGGAGAGGTGTCCAGTATAAGACGATATTACTGTCAAAGAATGTAGCTCCTCAATACAAGCAGGAGCTGCGGATGCCCCTCTCACAGCACTTTCCAAAGGCACAAGATACTCCGTGGGTTTCAGTGAATGAAATGGAAGCGTCTTCTAAGATTTTGGTCTTTCGTGTGCGGCCGCACTGTGCAGAAAAAGAGAAAGACTACTTGACACTCCACGGTAAGATGCGCCTGGCAAGATAGGAGCCAGGAATTTACCCGTAAGGCCAAAATAGCCGGTTTGGAAAAATTCTCCAATTCAGCTCACTTTCCAGTTCAGCTATGTTGTCCTAGATTGTTCACTTCTCCAAACTCTTCACCCTTTTGTGAATAGCCCTATTAGACAAATGTCACCAGAACAAGTGTCCCCATTGGAGGATTTCCCATTACTTCTTGCTTTGGTGTCAACTTAAAATTTTGGATTTTTCATTACTTTCTGTCTCAGTGACAATGGACACCAGGACAAATACAGAGAAACAATCTCCATAATGGGGCTATAGACAGCATTAAAAACCTGACAGGGGTTCTAATCCTTCCACACTCCATCCAAGAAAAAAAGGTTTTGGCCTTACATACACTAATATTTTTCATATACAGTTTCAAAGCCTCTATAACAATTCTTTTTTTTTACTATTCTATGAGCAGTACAAATGACATACGTGCTCAGTGGAAGTCCAATAAAAAAATTCTTGTTTTAGAGCAAGCAATATAAAAAACCTGTGTCAGAGGTGTATCTACATTTTATTTCAACATTCAGCATTTTTTATGCGACAGGAGGTTAACTGAAAAATCTCCCTAAGGACTTATTTTCACCATGTAGAGTGCGTTTTTCCTCACCAGATCAATGCAGGTCTCATTAAGGGCACATAGACAACAATGTTTTTCTATGTGCCTCACTCACACCACAACACTGTGGAAATGTAAGCTGCAGTAAGTTGCATTAAAATGCAGCATGCATGCATAGAAATGCATGTAAATGCAATGCAATCCACAGCAACTGAAGGGAAGAAAAAAATTGGCTCAGCTATTTTGACCCATCCAGGGACCTGTCATGTAGCCATCTTTGATGGCACGTTGTGGCTGAGGAGAGCAGTGTGTCTGTTTTTTTGGCTAGTATTTCCTTTCCCATACAAACATGACAGACTTGACTGATATAAAACATATTGCGAGACTGGTTGTGCAATATAAGGAGCTGAATGACCTTAAAAAAACCTTTAAAAAATACAAAGACAATAGAATGAACGTCCTAATTTGGCTATAGATTGCAGAGATCTATGCAAATCTTGGATCGTAATCTGGAATCTGAAACAGACTGAAAAATCTCTAGACAACAGATGGCATGAAAACACATTGTGGTGTGCCTGTATGTGCATTATGATGTAAAAGGTACATAACAGATTTTTTTGGGTAGAGTGTGCAGGCAAAGCAGATGAGAACCTCTTCAATATTTTTAGATATGCTTAGCGAGTACCTGGTCAGACAGGTAACACATTTTGGTATCTGGTTTGGTAACACATCTGTTTCTGGACAGATTTTGTACTGCAGTACCAAATTTCATTCTGGGATCCACCATATTGGATTTTTCTGAGTCCAGGGTGAGAGCAGCAGCAACTCCAACTCAATGCAACTTACAAAAAACTTTTTGACTATTTTCTTTCATTTTGGAGTTCTCATAAAATAAAAAGCAACAGACCAAACCCCTGCTGGTGTTAGCAGATTTTCTGCAGAGTTATAAACTGTTCTGGTGCACTCACATGTGATAGATTTTCTTTACAAAGATGATGCATTTAACACAGTGCAATCCATAATGTTCTCCCCATACTCTAGACCTGGTCATTGTAACAGTCCATCTTTACAGTACAATCACTAGATATTAGACTGACATCTGATACAGCATCAGTCAAATTGCTATAATGAATCTCTCTGTCATCCACCCTCACTCTTATTGATCTGTTTTTCCACAGAATCCTGAACCTATAACTGCAATGGAAATTTCAGCTAAAAGGGTATGTTTTCAAAACCTATTTATATCACACAAAATATCATTTGAAAATGATTTAAATATTTGTTTTGAAAAAGAAACTATATTGTCTTAAGGGACCGTAATATACAGGGGTACGGGTACTCCTAGAATGAGATCCTAATAGGTTGGACTTGATGGACTAATGTATTTATTCAACCTCAAATACTATGTAACTATGTAACTATGTGTGTTTGGTAGGGAAATTACTGGCAATTCATAGGTATTAGCCCCAAAGTAATTAATAAAGAAAATGTTCACAACTAGAATGAAGCTATGCCTAATACACATTTGGATAAGTCCATTTTATTGATTTAGCTTCTAAACAGGAAAATAAACTCCTCTGCTGAAAAAGCTACGTAAGCCTTACAAATTGATTTACAAAAAAAACAAACTATTTTAGTTGCATCTGTTTATCAAATTTAAACAGAGCAAAGGACCAAGCAACTCATCCTTTGTGAAGAAAGCTTTTATTAATTCAAAAGTAAATAGACAGGTACTTACTAGATTAGTATATATGAATGTGCATTAATAAAACTGGACCATGTCAGGCATAAAGCCACTCCATTGCTACAGTCATCACACCGCATTTCTCCAAACACTGGCCAGCAGTGTGTGACAAGGGTAAAGACTAATGTGTTTATGGGGCTATGTCCCCTACTAAGCTTATGAACACCTTTCTGTTTACTTTTGAATTACCAAGGCTCACTTCAAGAGGACAAGGCACCTTGTGCTTTTCTCGGTTTATGTGCAATAGACTTCCCCCCTGCTTTTGACATGAGCTGCCTGTCCTCAGTGGGGCTTTTGGAATATTTATGGTGGTGCAGTGTGGTTATGTGCATGAAGGTTGGCATTTGCCAGCTTCAAAGATATTCGAATGGGGTGTATCAACTGTATGACAATTTAAATACCATTAAAATCTATACTAATGATAAATGTGATCACTAAAATCGAATGTAAGCTTGTATATGTTAATGTCCTTTCAAAAATGTTTCAATATTTATACATTATTCAGCTTTCATTAAAAGAGTATCTGGTAAAGCTGTAATGCAGGTCCTTGTTCAAGCACTTTCTAGTGTTTCTTAATTTTTCTCTTCTCTTCACTGGTGGAGAAAACAATTGTGCCAACACACAATGCATAGCCTTGGTCTTCATTTTCATTTCAGGAAGCCAGTTCTGAGCAATGATGTGCAGCTGATGTTGGAGCAGGTGAAGGCCAGGAGCACTGACTTTGCTGGCTGCACACTTGTTTGGACTCAGTGGGATTGATTTACTAAAGGCAAATAGACTGTTCATTTTGCAGGGGAAATTTCCCTTAGCGTTGTGAATGAGGTGATGCTCTGCAGACTTCCATCATCAAATCATGTGCAAGCAAAAATACAGTTTTTTTTATTTTCCATGCATGTGATTGGGTATTCTTTTTGAAGTGAACATTCACTACATACAAAGGGTTACCTTTGTAGAGTGAACAGCCTGCTTGCCTTCAGCAAATCAAACCCAGTGAATTAATAGACTTGCAGGTCTCCCTGGAGCCACCCTGATGTGCGCACTCCCAGATGTGTGCTTCTTATTCTGTGAGCCCTTGGACGCTGTGCATAGGACACTCATGCAGCGTGTGGCAAGGGTCCCACTCAAGTGCCGTACATAGGGCCAAGCATTCACAGTTTGGATGGGTGGGCAAGGAATTATGGGACATGTCGTTTCAAACACACTGCGCTCTCCTGAACAGAAGTTAGCATGATGTGCAGTAGAAAGAGACCAGGCCGGAAGAGTTTCCAAATGCAAAAGGTATGTTTTGCTGGATAGCAAAGGGACATACATTTGTTTAAAATTTAGTTACATAGAGTTAGAGTCAAACACTACTTTTTTTTTTTTTAAAGAGTGGTTTCAGAATCAAGTGTACTGTAATTGTCAATATTAACACTATATTTTTTTTAATTAAAATTGACCTTGATTTTTTAATGGAACAGTAATTAGTTTCTGGATTTTTCATTTTCAGCAACAGCTGTATGTTGGATCTAAATTTAATATAGCTCAAGTAAAGCTCCACCATTGTGAGATGTATGGCACAGCATGTGCAGACTGTTGTCTGGCTCGTGACCCGTATTGTGCATGGGATGGAATGTCCTGCTCCAGGTATTATCCCCTAGGTACACATTCAAAAAGGTGGGTAACTGAGTACAAGTAAGTATAAATATTAACTATAGAATGTTAATGATTAAAACATTTTTTGTACTGTTTAACCAATAAAGTAGTGAGAAGCCTGCCGGAGGTTCGGCTCAGCCGAACCAAATGTTGGATCGGCTGAGTCAAACTCCTTCTGCACTTCAGGTCAGCCGAACATGCTGAGCATGTTCGGCCGACCCGAAGCCACTCGAAGCAAGCCGATGTACGGCTGATTTCAGCCGATGTACGGCAGCTTGGTGAATAGACCCCTTATTGTTTTGCTACATCAATGTTCAATAACAAACTACAGTAACTGATTGTATTTGAGAAAATAACAGGCAGATATTTTTCTTTAACCTTTTCGCTACCAGAGTGTTTTTTGAGCACATGCTATAATCCACATTTCAAGGACTGAAAATGACGTTGCATCATATTAGTGCAACTCTTTATCAAACCCAAAATTTCAGTAACAAATACACTTAAGTTAATTTTAGTGCACAAAAACACAATACAATAACTATTTTTTTGTAAAATATAAAAGATGAGGATGTGCCAACTCCTGTTCACTGGAGCGGGGACTTTAACTTTTTTGGGGTGTTTTTACATTTATTTTCTTTAACTTTTTTTTTTTTTACTTTTGTACTTAACAATATTGCTATCACATAGGGGTGAAAGTGGGATTCTTTTAGATCCCCAATAGTACTTTATACTTCACCTCTTGTACTTCAAAGAAGCTGTTGAGCAGCTTCTTTCCCAGCTTCTCTAGTTGGGGAATGACAGCTGAGAAGCTGAAAGTGATGTATCAGCGTCACTTTCAGCTTCATTCAGCGGGTTAGAGATTGTGGAAAAGACATTAGTTGGTTTCTCTGCCAGCTTTCTGCCAACACCCACAATGCCAGCTCTGGGCATGCAGGATGGGCAGCGGAGCACATGAAGCAAGCGGGGTGCCAGGTGGTAGGAGACCAGTCAGCCGACCCGCGGAAGTGATCTGCTGGCAGATCAGCCACCAGAATTGCTTCCAGTATAAAGCCAACAGTTCACTTTACACAGGTAAACAGAGTCCCGGTGGTCTGTTTACAGGGGTCTGTTTCCAGCCAGTGCCATAAGGGAAACTGCACTGTTGGTAAAAGGGTTAAAGTGTATGTGTGCTCTGACAATACACTTTTCTTATCAGCTACCTTTTGGTATGCCAAATATACCACATAAAGCATTTTGTTATATCTGTTCAATAAATGCAAAAATGCCTGTTCATCTTGTCAAAGATTCAAAACTGCCCTGTGTCCTGTCACACTTTCTGTGTGTCTAATTGGCCCTTCTAGTTCTTTTCTTGGACTACGAAATAATTTTTTCCTATGTTGTAGCAAATGGGTTAAGGGCAGGATTAGGGTAGTTTAGCAAAAGGTAGCTTGGCAGGACTTACACCACTCAGTCTACAAACATGCTGTGTGCTTTAAG
This sequence comes from Nanorana parkeri, assembly GCF_000935625.1. Classification (NCBI taxonomy): domain Eukaryota; kingdom Metazoa; phylum Chordata; class Amphibia; order Anura; family Dicroglossidae; genus Nanorana; species Nanorana parkeri. Next base: position 217,151 of record NW_017306842.1, on the reverse strand, counting down.
CCAACAGGAATTAGGAGTACATTTCTGGCAGATCAACAGGTATTTTTCTGTAATGTGCATTATTACAGATGTGTTTTTATACTTTTTTTTCTCCTGACATAAACTTTAATTCACAGGTATTTAAATTGCATGTTGCATGTTTTATTTTGTCAACCCTAATTTACTTTAAGAAACTGAACCAATTTTCTTGGGACAGAGTCCTTACCAAATTGAATACACAAAACTAAAAATAAAAATCTGTAACATATACAGGGATTATATGTATACAATAGGATTTACTCTCAGCTATTAATAGAGCTTCTAATTAAAAGCACATGAGCTAGTTTGTGAATTAGTCATAATCATGCCAATTGCAGCTGAGCTCTTGGAGCACTTAGACTAATATGCCCATATGAAGTATGTACATATAGCTTACACTCTAGTACATAATGATGTACTGATAAATAATTTATACTTTTGGCAGACGTTTCAGAAGACAGGATGTTCGACACGGCAATGCAGCTCAGCAGTGTTCAGGTCAACAGTTTAATGGTAGGTGAATATGCATTCAGTATACATATGTATACATTTTAAAGTTACATGGTATTGGGGTTGTTTCTGTGAAACTCCACACTATCAAGTGTTTTGATTTATGTTCATCATTTAAAAGTCATAAATGATTAGGACTGGTGCTAACTATGGGGTCTACTCACTAAGCTGCCGTAGGCAGCCGAGTGAATGACCGACCTAAAGCGAAGTGAGCCGAACGCTGTTCAGCTATTCACTTCAGGCTGGTACGGCTTATTTTAGCCGTATATCGTCTGAAATCAGTCGTACATCGGTTGGCTTCGCGTGGCTTCGGGTCGGCCGAACATACTCAGCATGTTCGGCCAACCCGAAGTGCAGAAGGAGTTTTTTCATCAACATCTGGATCGGCTGAGCTGAAACTCCGACAGGCTTCTCACTGCTGTTCGGTCTATTCTCATAGATGCCGAATAGCAGTGAGTGAAATAGAAAACGATTGTGCGAAGCTAGCAATGACAGCTAGTTCCACCCAACAGTTTTCTATTGGCCGGCAGTTCTGCTGCTGTCAAAAAAAAAAGAAAGCCTAACTCTACTGGGCGCTCCGGGAGTCTCCCGCTCCCGGCCTCCAAGGAGAGAAACACTGCTTTTTCTTTTTTTTTCTTATTCTGACACGGAGCCGTGTCAGAATAGAAAAAGACACATTTTTGGCCATTTTTTTTGGCCATATGCATTGCTAGATTCCTATTGGCTATTTCAATTTGAAATAGTCAATAGCAGACTAGCATTGTATCCGCCCTCTACGGCCAAAAATGTTTTTTTTCTATTCTATCAGCCCTTCGGTTCTACTAAACCGAAGGGGTCCTGGGGCCGAAGCTAGTCCAAGGATCGGCCAAAGCTACGGCTAGATCCTACGGCTGCTTCGTGAATAGACCCCTATGTGATGTTGCTTTTTGCCCTAATGAAAGTGAAATCATATTTTTCCTGTACAGGTCTTCCTTGCCCTCTATAAATTGTGCAACTAAAAAATAAAATAAGAAATCCAAAAGCAAATTGGCAATTTACAGATCTATGGAACCATGAGCTCAGAGTTTCCTAAAGTTACCACTGGACATGTACATGCTAAGGAGGGGGGACCAAAGAGGAAATTGTTTTTTTTTACTGCAGTTCCCTTTTAAGCCCAATCAGATATTAGAAGGTCCTATTTTTTTTATACAGAGTGGGGAAGTATTTATAATTTACAAAAATCAGATCTACCCTAAGAAACACAAAGAGGAAAATTGTATGGCTTACAATTTTAAATACGAAGTTATAACTGTATATATGTACATAAAGTTTAAAATGTATGCCTGATGATGATGGCAGTTTAACTGTAAATGGTTATAAGCAGATACAGCAGATTTCCAAGTAAGGTGGCAATAATCGTATACACTGCCTAGCAGTTCACTCTTATCTAGATATTCAGAAACATCTATATTGTCACGGTCTAGGGACCAGGGCACTAGGGTACGTGAGCTCCTGTGTTTGCGGAGTTGGTAGGAGTCACAAAGAGGCGGGATATCGGGGATGTAGGTCACAGGGAGAGAGGAACGAATGGTCTGTGCATTCTGAGGACGCACTAGAGGCGCAGAATCTAAGAAGGGCCAGGTATTTGACAGAGCCTCTAGGATGATTGGCTGCTGGACACCTTCCAGGTTGCGGCCCTCTAGCGCACCCACACAGACGCAAGGGACTAGTTGAAGCAGCGGGGAACTGGATACAAACAGGTAGGGAAGAAACTTGTAACCAAGGAGGAGGAAGACAGGAAGAGGGAGAGAGAGAGAGAGAAAGTCTCAAGCAAAAGTGCAACCGCACAGCAGAACAGCAGAGTATACTGAAGAGAATAGATAAGCAAGGACACCAGGGAAGGGTAAGCAGCTTAGAGGCACACCTAGGAGCAGGAAGGTGCAACGTACAAAAGTAAACGAGATGTGCGTGGCACATGCATACAAAGAAGCAGGATAACAGAGAGAAAAGTACACAAAGAAGCACAAAAGGGATGTATGCACACAGGGGGTGTGCAGACAAGGATGAATCCAACACAGCCACCAGGTAAGAGAGGAGCACAGAAATAAAGGGGTGACAGCAAAGCAAAGGAAGATACACTGGAAGGTAAGTGACGGAGTAGAAGTACAACAAGCAGTAAATAGGAGGAAGCAAACAGACAAAGACTGGAGAGGGAAAACACAGTAGAAGTAAGGCAATGAAGGCAGTTTGGAGAGGCGCACAGGTGAAGGCAATTAAGGCCTGCAACAATATACTGAAGGAACCACTGAAATACTATAGTAGGGGTGCAGAGAGCAAAGCAGGGGATAACGCCAAACAGGGATACCAGCTGGTAGAGGGAAGCCAAAAGGCACAGGGATCCAATAGCAAGCGCAGGGAATAGGATCCCAGGGGTAGTCAGAGACACAAGGGGTACGGAACAAGGCATAAGACTTGTTGCTCGCACCAAGAGCAACAAGTGAGGAAGTCCTAAATAGGGGAGAAGGAGAGCAGATTGGCTGCAGCCTTGTGAGACACCATAGGCTGACAGCCCAGAAAGGGAGCAAAGCGAAAAACAAAGTTCAGGATGTTTTGCAGGACACATTGTTGGAGAATAAGCCAATAGGGATGATTGTAAATGGTAGGCCCATAAAGGATGCATGTTAATTTAAAATAACCAGTCACCTTTCTTTTAAAGGTGGAGTACTTATCCTTACCTTATCACTTGTTTAGTCTGTTTGGGACATCTAAAAATGTGCATGCTTGTTCCAGGTCAGTAAGTAGTAAAGCAAGCATAATTACTACAGCACTGGAGCTTGTATCTACAATAACAAGTAAGCAGTTGCAGCTCATATATTCAATGCTGACAATGTCCTTTTAACATGCAGACTTGTGCATAGGGCAGACAGCAGTCTCATCTATAGGCTCCAAATCATTCATTGGCAATTTTAGAGAAGACTGCATCCTGTGCGGAAGGTCTCTTTTAAAGGAACATTTCATCTGCAAAGCCCTCTTGTAAATATGACCCAAGACTGAGCCTGTGCTTGCCTTTGGCTGTCAGGTGCTATTGAAGGCTACGGAGGGGCTCATTCCCACCTTTTATGATGAAACAAAGCAAAGAACATAGGCACACTCCATTTTCCAGCACCTATAAGGCTTCTGTACTTGACAGCACATTGTCCTAGAAGGACTTCACTCGCTGACAACCTGTACACTTATATATATATGTTGCCATGAAAAAGAATTGCCAATCATTGTACTGTAAGGAATTGTACACAGCAAAGATTGTAATGGTTGTATACTCAGAATGTTATCATTCATATTGTTTAACTACATACATGAAAACAGGAAAGTATATTGACTTTAGTAATTTGGAGGACCATCTCTTCCTATCATTCTTATAGGAGAATCTTTGACAAAGACTGAGGAGTACACAGTATACGGTGTCGAGCATAACACTACCTTATTAGAATGCATGCCACGTTCATTGCAGTCTAAAGTCATCTGGTTTGTACAGAAAGCACATGAGACAAAGAAAGAGGAGGTAATACAATTTTTATATGTATAAAGTGCATCTCAAACAAAAGTTTTGTTTTATAGTCTGACTTAATATTAACGAAAATTAAATGTGTCAGTTCACGTTTAATGATTTGATAAACCAGTGTTTTTCTCACTTTACTTCTGCTGTCTTGTAAGACAAGCTCATTTGTAGAACTATGAATGAAATGTGTAAATTCCACTCACCTCAATTTTTCCTGCTACGTAACCTGTTGCAAGTTTCATTTCTTGGACCTGTGAGCAGTTACGGCATCCTTTGTATGCTATATGATGGTCCTAGATAGAAGGCTAGGTAGCAATATGAAAGATATGAAAGTGGATTGTTTCTGGAGTTTTAAGAGACTGATCAGGGCACTGGAAACACAAAGGGTAATGTTTCCTAAAGTAAAAGTATAGTGCATTATCAGCAAGGACATAATTTGAGTTTACTTTTTTTGTGACTTCAACATTGGAATATGCTTTCTCTTCAATATTTTTTTTGATAAGCCACTAAAGTGTTTGTGCCTTTACTTTACCAAAGTTGAGAGAAAATATTTCCTTTGGTGAATATCTATGGTAAATCATAGACTTGCACTGTGAGAAGAAACAGTAAAGAACCACTGAAAACACTACAAAACAGGAAGCAGGACCTGTGTATGCAGGGAGTAAAGCTGGCCATACATTCTGCCAATTTCGGACGGTTCTTCAGGAAATTTGCACAGTGGTTCCAGCTGTTGGCACCCTTTTGGTCGGCATCCTGATCAGGTGATCGAAGAAGCCATTCTGAAAATCTTCTAATGAATAGAGCCAGCAGTCAATGTGCTGCCAGCTCTATTTCTGTACTCTACCAGCAGCAGGGCAAAGAGCTCTTAAGCGCTGATGAAAGAATCTGTTCTAATTTTTTCGTTCAGCCCATGGGTTGAATGAAAAAAATAGAACAGTGTATGGCCAGCTTAAGTTTGGTCCACTGTTTAAGATTATTTTCATCAAACCAATCCCAAAAAAATATACACCACCCCTATACATTCTCTTTAAACTCCCACTCACTTTCCAATCCTTTCATTCTACATTTATAGTGAAAAACACACTTAACATTTATTTTTTATCTAATCTTAAAGATTTATCCACTGTACATGATGACCATTTAACATATTTCCAATACTCCTTATCTATTAATTGGCTTTCCAAATGGGAGCTGCATTGTACCAGTAAATAACTACTCCTAGCCTAGTAACCTCAGGGTATATCTTCTCATTCCTGCAGTTGATCAGAGTGGTTTCCAAAAAACGTTGAATTTATTAGTTTTTGATGTAGGCTGGAAAGGTTAAAGTTTTTTCTGTCTGTGAGATTTAATTTCACTTCCTGTCTCAGAGACACAACAGCAAGTAAGAGTAAATCTCTCCAAAGCAAGAGGAAAATCTACACTTCTACAGTTGTCACTGGAACTGATGTATACATTGAAAGTTCCTTTGAAAACTCTTGAAATTTGAATCCCCCTCATTTTCTGTACTGAAAACAATGGACACCTGGACATAAATGAGATTGATGTACTAAAGCCAAATAGTCTGTTCAATTTTTAAGGGAATTTTCCCTTAGCTTACTGAATGTGGACAAGCTCTGCTGGCTTTCATCATCCAATCATATTGTTTTATTTTATTTTCCTTGCACATGATTTGGTATTCTATGCAAAGTGAATTTTCACCGCATTCAGTAAGCTGAATTCCCTTTCAAAATTAAATTTCCCTTGCAAACCGAATAGCCTATTTGATTTTAGTAAATCAAGCACCCTGACTCTATTCATAACTTCAAGAGTGTGAGCTTTAAATCAAGGGGCTTGCATAACGTATCCAGTGAGAATTTTCTTTTGCTTTCAGATTGGTCCCCCTTTATTATTTCTACTCGAAGGATTCTCTAATGTGCCTTTAAATAAAGGAAAATGAAAACACCAATAAAAACCGCATGATCTTCCATTTATAATTTAAACTTGCCATTTTATGTGCATGGATACATACCAGAAATGCACAGTATACAAGAATACTAATATTTATTTCTACTTTCATAGGTGAAAACAGGTGAACGGGTAATATTAACAGATTATGGGCTTCTGTTTCTAAAGCTCCATAGAACAGATGCCGGTGTGTATTTTTGCCAAACTATTGAGCATAGTTTTGTTCATGTAATCCGAAAAATGAGTCTCGAAGTTGTGGAGGAAGAACGTGTGGAAGAAATGTTTAACAAAGAGGAAGATGAAGATCCAGTAATCCAAAAAATGCCTTGTCCTGTGCAGTCCAGCATTCCTCAACCCTCTAAACCATGGTACAAAGAGTTCTTGCAGCTCATTGGATACAGCAATTTTCACAAAGTTGAGGAATATTGTGAAAAAGTATGGTGTACTGATAAAAGAAGAAAAAAGCTAAAAACTCCTTCAAACAAATGGAAATATGTCCAGCAACAAGAACGGCGATCACGTGGAAAAGCAGATAATCATCGCATGCCACGGAGCATATTGGGACCATAACCTTTGCATTTCCTTTTTTTTTATGACTGTGAAGGCAAAACTTTACCCTATTACTGAACAGTTCCAAATACAAATTTCTGAACTGAACGTGTTGTAAAATATCAACAAAACCTTTACTGTGTTGGCATTATGTACATATTTTTATATATTTTATTTTTTAAAGGGTTTTAAGTATGTCAGCAGTCATTATTTTTAATATAAAATGACTGGGCCTGTTTTTGGGGATGTGATATACTTACACACACACGCACACACACACATATTATACACACATGTGAGCACACACACATTAACACACACACACACACACACATATCTGAATACAGCAGTTGTTGTTTAGCCAATAAATAACACAAATAAATAACATAAAAGCTACATAAAATTAGACTTTAAATGCAAGGTCTGCTTATCTTGTAGCTCCCCACATAAAAAAAGTAAAATCAATAAAAAATAAAACATTGGAAGAAAAATATAATAGGTAGATAATAAATATACCTTTCACCCTAGCTTTCGGCACAAAATCTGCTAGGCGACAGTGTCACTGCTCAATCAGTGCACAATGCTGGAGCATCTTCAGGAGACTTAGGGGTCTATTCACTAAAGGGTGAAGAGTTTGGAGAAGACAGGAGAAGTGAACAATCTAGGACAAAATAGCTGAACTGAAAAGTGAGCTGAATTGGAGAATTTCTCCAAATCAGCTTTTTTGGCCTAGATTGTTCACTTATCCTGCCTTCTCCAAACTCTTCACCCTTTAGTGAATAGACCCCTAATAGTTTTACCAGGAACCCATAATGAGAACCAGTGACCTACCGCACCGGTGACATCACTTTTGTTTACAAGGGGCTGCTGGAAGTCGAGGTGTAAAGGGAGTATTTTTTTAATTTTTCTCCCATAGTTTTGTAAGTTTAGTTGAAAAAAAAACTTTAAAACTACATAGTATAACTTTTTCTTTTGTTATTTATTAAAATATGGGATACAAGATTTTTTTTTAAACAAACATGTTAAGTCAGATTGTCCCCCTGCCAGACAACAGAAATATCAAAAGTCCATCTGGTCTACCTGAAGCTAATATTGTACATTTTGGGTGAGCTGACTCTTTAAAACTACATAGTATAACTTTTTATTTTGTTATTTATTAAAATATGGGATACAAGATTTTTTGTTTAAACAAACTATTTTAGCACAATCTTCATTACAGTGATGATTGTGCTAAAATATTATCTATAATATTTCTTATAAGTTATTGGCAGCACATTTTTAGAAAAGTGGGCCATAGGCTGAATATATAACAATGTTACAAGAGGAATCATAAGCACATGAAAATGAAAGAAGTAGATAAAATGTCAGTGTAACTAAAAGTGACATTTCAGCTTTTAGTAGCTGCAGATGGGTATCTTTTTTTTTTTGCCAAGTCTGCCATTTGTCATGGTCATTGAGAGAGAGTCTATTTCCCTATTAGTTTTCTCATGTATGTTTTTTTTAAAGATAATCAAGCAGGAGAAGGCATTTGGTCATGTGAGCTCCAGCTACAGGTGAAGTCCAGTCAATCTGCACTCTTATCCTATCCTTTAGCAGAGCTCATGCGAACAAATGCCTAGGCATCTGGTGACATGACCAGTCACCATGACATATCAAAGCAGCAGCTTCTGCAGTTAACATATTTCATGAACTTTTAAGATATGTATACTTTAAAACACTGCAAATACATTATCTTTCTGTTAATATTGTTTCATATCTGCAAAATGTCTGTAAATTCCTGTAGTGTTATATCTATATGTAAGCTAATTAGTTAACGTGTTTGTAAGATAAATGTGTGAAACATGTCCTTTTTGTACTTAACATTTTTTTCTTAAACTATACGCAAAATGTTTGTTTTTATAACTTAAGATTTCTATCTTTAAAATCTTTCAACAAGTACAGACTAAAGTAAGATTACATATAGCTGTATTTCGTGCTTGGGATAGTGTGAAGGGGTTTTTAAACAACGCAATGTTTAATTAGTACTTTAGGAAAAAAATATTTACTAGTAACATCTATTCAATGTTAATTAACATTTTGCATTTTGCTACAAACTAAGTTTACATGCCAATAAACATTTATAACTAAATAAATTTGTTTTGCTGTCTATACAAATAATGCTTAAAACTGAACTATAGTTTTTCTTTTAAATACCCTTGCAGTGGGGCAGTGCATTGCAAGTGTACATTTTTTTTAATGCTGAATAGGGCTTTAAAAAATGTTGAAAGGTTTATTTTAATAGATTCAATGAGCATAAGTGAGGAAAACCAAAACACCCTACCGCACATCTTATTTTACCATCCCACTGCAGGTTACAGAAGGAAAGATGAATCCTAATTGCTTGCCATAAAATGGTAATCTTAGGGGTCTATTCACTAAGCTGCCGAAGGATCTAGCCATAGCTTCGGCTGATCCTTCGACTAGCTTCGGCCCCAGCACCCCTTCGGTTCAGTAGAACCGAAGGGCTGCTGTACAGGCTATTCACTATAGCCCGTATAGCTCCCGAAGTCGGCCAAGCGACTGAGCCGAGGTGAAAGCCGAAGCTGGCCAAGCGGCCGGCCATTGGCTGGCCGACAGCCTGCTTCTGACAGCTGGGCGGAGCCAGCCATCATTTTACGGCTGGCTCCGGCCACTTGCAGAGAGATCAGCGTCCCTGGTTGGGAGGTAACCAGGGAGGCTGTCATTACACACTGAGAACCCGGCTGGGCCACTATGAAATCACAGCGGCCTCTCCGTGTTCTCAGTGTGAAATGACAGATGGCGTTCCTGGTTAACAAGTAATCAGGAACGCCATCTGTCATTCCTCCCCCGGACGCTCTGGGAGTCTAATAGGCTCCCGGCCGCCCGGGAGAGAAACACTTTCTCCCAGAAAGGTTCACTCTGCTCTATCGAGCAGAGTAAACCTTTCCCTGCTCGGTTAGTCACTTGGCTGCCTACAGCAGCTTGGTGAATAGACCCCTTAAGGTACAACAGGCAGGCAGATATATTTCTGGGAAGCAAAGTGAGTCTGCCAATCCTCTTACTATTAGTGTGCTTGATTCAATAGAGGAGGAATATGATAATCAACAAAAGTTTTGTCTTTTTTCCAATAGAAAAGGCAACATTTGGCTAACAGTCACAAAGATAATTTTTAATCTGTTAAGAAATTCCTTTGGATCACAGGAAATGATGCACCTCTACACAGCCAAACTACACTCTAAAGCTGAACTCCCAGCAGGCAGCTATATATACTGTTGATATACACATATGTGAACTGTCCTTTGTACCAACTGATTTGTAATTCTGTCCAGCCACTTTTGTGTGTCATACATCTTTTCCAGATAGTGCAGCAAAGAGAGTGACATCGGCAAAACTGAACTAAAGTTGCTCATTAGGCTGCTATGCTTAAAACAATATCTACAGTTGTATTCGTTATTTAGATGGCATGTTTTTTTTTTGCGCTTTCAGGGTAGTTTTTATTTAATTTCGCTTTCTTTGTATTTTTTTAAATTTAATTACTTAATTTTATATCCGCATTGGCTCACTTTATTACATTTGCTTGGAATATAGCTTTAAAGGCAGTAAAATAAACCTTTGTTCTTTTAAGACTTTTTACTATTCAAACTTTAGACTTTATATTTATGGAGCTTCTTTGGTATAATGATGAGGCTGCATGTCATCCTGACTGACAGATGTCTCAAAGAATTGTAATATTCATATGAGCCTGCTGTCTGCTTAGGGAAAGGTTGGGCATAAGAAAGAGATTGAGCATTCAAATATTAAATTATACTGAAGCAATTCCATAGTTACTGTGATTAGAAATGCAATATTTATAATTAACCCCCAAAAGGAAAGATTCACTGCAGTGTATTAGATTATGCAAACCTTCATGAAGCTAAAAATGATAAAGAAGTGCTGTTTAAATGCTTTGGACAATTTGATGATATGCACTATTTTTGTTAGCATAAACTAAGATTATAAACAAATGTAAATAAACTATTACTAGGGATGACTGAATCAATCCAGACAGCTCAAGCTTTGGCCAACATTGGGCTGATTGGCAGATATTTTATGACCTGGCAACCAGGACAACAGGTGTACAGGCTGGTATCTCCATGGTTGGATGGTTGGATTAATAAAATATGTTTTATATAGCTGAGATACAGTAGTACAGCATGCTGTTCCATAACAAATGAAGTACAGATGCTAGCAAGAACTGAACACTCTGTACCCAAATGCAACTCATCTGTCCCGTTTAGTGGCTAGTTGAGAAACACGGAAGGCAAATTGCAATCTTCCCCTTGTGAACTGAGAATAGTGGAGAAAAAAGTGGAGAACCAGGAAGATGCATTAAAAGTGTATGGCAGACTTTTTTGGGGTTCACCTCTTGATGCTGAAGGGCAAACAGGATGGTATCTTTTTCTTAAATAGCTAATAGACCTAAACCTTCAAGCATATCTTTTGGGAGTGTGGCACACTTCAAATGTTTTGGATAAACAGTGAGATCCTAATAAAAAAAAGGTGTATGATATGGATATATTTAATTGCTTAAACGCACTATTCGAATGATGTCTACATAAAATCTAGGGTAGGGGGTTAGTGAATTAAAATTCACGGCGGACCAGTGCGTAACATTTTCATTGAGCAGAGGTCCACATTGTGGTCCAGACAGAACGGTCACTCAGTCTGTAACCATTCCATGGTCTGCCATTTAGGCTGCATTTACTGTACACCAGCAGCTGCCCTACAACACACAGCTGGTGGCTTGTGTTCCCAGGCCCAGTGCTGATTTTTATTTTTGTTTATTTTATTATTTTGTTTCTTTTTTATCACCTTTTTTATTTATTTTTTTCATTTAACTTTTGCTATCACACAGGGGATGACAATCCCCTATGTGACAGCATTTGGAAGTGATAGGTCCTCTTTATGGAGACATCAGGGGTCTATTAGAGAATTGTGCTTAATTGTCTTTTTACCCGACATATCAGCCAGGCTTGTGACTGCTCTCAAGTAGGAAGCGCTGAAAGAATAGTGTTCCCTGCTTCATTTAGTACAGAGCAGATCGGGCAATGGACATTCCTTATTCTACTCCCGTTCTCCATCCTGACACCCTCTGCCATGGCTCTGAGCCCCCCCCCCCCCAAGGAGTGGGGGACCCCGAAAACCATGGTGGGGGTTTTATGATCACAGGCTAGTAATAGTGATCTAGGTGGCTGTACAGCCTCTCAGATTACTTGTAGCTAACAAACTGGCATTGTCAGACATCATTAATTGCTAGAATGCCAGCAGTCTGACCAATGACTGAAGAAGAGGGCGAGCATGTGGTGGGTTATGGCTGGCAGTGGATGCACTGACCTTGGAAGCTGATGTATCCACTGTTAGCCAGCCATAACCCAGTGCAGGACGGGGATCGCTGTCTGGACTGTAACGCCACTCAGTCCATGTCCGAAGCGCAGTCCACCATTTAGGGACCCCTGATCTAAATGAATAAAATAAAAAAATCCTACTGGAGGTATACCAATAAAAATATATAAACAAACAAAAATAGCAGTATGCAATTGTACATAAGTGCTACTGTATGCAATCTTAATATAACATTTATCAACATGCAAAATCAAGCATTTAGTACAATTCACAACATGCTGCAAATATCCTTCTGTGATAACCAGTATTGACCACCAAAAATTGTGCATTTGTCCATCTGTCATAACCAAAAACAACCAACACAGTACATAAAGTTGTGTAAGTATCTGTCTGTGGCAATTATATATAGTTTAAAATATTGTGAAAATAACCAACTGTGGTTACTAACAGAAATAGCAAGGGTCAGTGTTAAAAACTCCAAAATTCTTCCAGGTATCAAAGATATGACAACTTCACTAGGTAAATTCACTGGAATAGGGTAACCTTAAATCAAAAAGGAGAGAGAGTGCTTTTCCTAACTCATGGTAAAAAAATTGCCACTATTTCATTCTTGGATCCTTATGTAAAATAAATAATTAAATAAATAATCCTACATATACAAATAAATAAATCATCCACAGTGAATCAGATGGGTCTCAAAATACCCAATAAAATAAATATGTTTATATTGTGCTAGTGAATTTAATTATAAAGTTCATCCACTTGAAATCCACCCATAAGTGAAGAAAACTGTCCGTAGTGTTTAAACCAATCAGTAATCCCGTGAGTGAATCCAATATTCCTTTAGTAACACAGACGTGGGCCCCTTCAGGGTATGCAGTCACCGAATTCCAATGGCTGAAATCAAACAGCCAAATGAACTTTTTTGAGGATCGATCTTCAAACTGGATCCCCATAAGTTCACATGCCCAGTAACGTTGTTATGCATAAATAAGATCAAAAAAGATTCCACATAGTGAAGTATGCCATAAAAACTCTTTATTACAAATAGTAAAAACTCACATTTCAGTAAACAGCAGCCGGCTGGCAAACAGATAACTTCAGGGCATAGCGTTAGATAGACCCGCCCCGACACGTTTCGTCATCAAGACGTCTTCAAGGGAAGACAGGTCGTCAGCCATTTCAGCCATTGGAATTCGGTGAGTGCATACCCTGAAGGGGCCTACATCTGTGTTACTAGAGGAATATTGGATTCACTCACGGGATCACTGATTGGTTTAAACACTACGGACGTTTTTCTTCACTTATGGGTGGATAAAGGAACACTTCTCATGTTCTTTCTACATTGAATACTTTGTTGTTGTCTCTGCCACTTACCTGCCACAGTCCAACACTACCTCTACTTCTATAGCACATTTACCTGGAGTATCACAGCAGTGTCCAATCAGAAATGCACCCTCCTCCTGACAGGTTACAGCCAATTAGGGTGGTGCCCTTCTCCTGTCAGCTTGCAGACATTCAGAGTGGCTTCCTCCTCTTGCCCAGATTATTTAAACTTGCTTTAGTTGTCAGCTTGCTGCCTAAGCAGCACTTCCAAAAACTAGCTGCTGAGCCTTTGCTGAGTCTGCATGTTGATCCCTCTGATTCCTGTATACTGACCTTTGGCTTGTTCCTGGCAAATTCAGCTAGTGCTATGTTCCTCCATTCCAGCTCCCAGGTCCTTCCAGTCCTTTCTCTCCCCCTCAGGGGGCTTCTTCATGCACCCTTGATAAAACAAGGGTCATGTACCATTGTTCCAGCTTCCAGGTCCTGTCTATTCTACTGAGTGTCTCAGAATAGACTTCTTGCGTATACCTACCACCACCTGTTGGGTAGCATGTAGCTGAAGGGTCCACTTTGAGCAGGTATGCCTTGATATTTGTACTAGGTGTTGCCCTTCAAAAACATTGTGGCAGCATGATATCGGTGGCTTTGAGTTTCTAGATTTTACATCTGCTGAAGAAATTACAAGGGGTCAAACTATACCCAGTAAAATAATTAGTTATTGTATACTGTAGAAAATGAAACAAGGGAAGTAGCACCATTTTGTATCAAGGAGATGTAAAGGTTAACAGTTAGCAAAACCAAAGGAAGGACATATGACAGAGACATCCCACTGTTCTAGACCTGAACTGATCTATGAAGCTAGTGATTGATTCAGTGGGGTTGATTTACTAACCTTATAAACACACCACGAACATGTATACACCTCTGTAGTGTGTTCCCTCCCAGCATGATCTATGGGTGGAATCTAAACACCTTTGTAGTGTGTACACACCCAGCAGGTGTGTTGTGCATGAATTGCAAGGTGATGTTGTGTAAATTAGCTCTATGTTGTGTTGCTTGCGTTGATGAATGCAGGAATGTAAATGCATGAGCTAACCATTTTTGTCTAAACTGTGAAGCAGCATTATATATGCATCATGTGCATGATTTTTCCATATATGGCATTAGTGGAAAAATGCTTTTAGAGACTTTTTGGTTGATAAATACGTTTTGCTGTGTGAAAATCACACACACCTGGTGCGTGTGTGTGTTTAGGTTAGTAAATCACCCCCAGTTAATCAGACTTCATCTATAACCATTATTAATGGAAAAATCCAAAATTGTCACCAGAACAAAAATAGATGGAAATTCATCCATTGGGGACACCTCAATTCAATGACAATTGTGTAAGAATGTATTTGCCTTACTTTGGTGAGATTTCCTCCCACTTCCTGTTGTGTCCACTGGAAGAGGCCTGTTGTATCCACTGTAGATGGGTTAAAACCTCTGCCAGCTTTTTATTTCCTTTTTTTGCTGTCTCTGTCCTAATGCAGAAATTGCCCTTCACTTTCTGTTGCAAGATACAACAGAAAATAAGGTTTAATCCTCTCTAAGACTGGATTCATACATAGGAGACAGCGTTTTTGCGCATTTCTAGGCTCATTTTTTGCACGCGTTTTTGCACACTTTATTCACGTTATTATGCGCGTTTTGTGAGTAGATTTTTAGTGCACAAAAAGCGCTACAAAACGATCAGTGTGAACCAGGCCTTAGACAGTTTCACCAGAGCAGGCACCATTAGTGAAAGATTGCCTCTATATACCTGTTTTAATGATAACTGTAACATTTTGGATTTCTAGGCTTCACTTTCTGACACAGTGACAAGAGGTTTCCAGGACAAACTGACATTATTAACAGTCTCACATACCAAACATCAAATTCTAATGAACTAATATGCTACTGCAAAACACATTGAAACTGAAATACTGTACAGTTCACATTTATTACATCAGTTGTAGACACGAGCCACAAGGTGGCACTTATGCTTTCAGTAATATACTAAAGACACTTCAGTATCCTATTAGCTAACTTGTAAAAGCAACTTTAATTTGCTTTACATTCTGATGGAGAAGTAAGTAACACACCATTACCTGTCTAGAACTATCAAAATACTGACAAAAAAATAAACAATATATAAATATTTTTTTTTACACTTGTAGTGATAAATGGGGAGTGCATAAAAAGTAAATATACAGTAAATATACAGTATATATATATATATACATATATATATATATATATATATTTATGTGCGTTGTGAAAATAGGATCTTCAGGAAATATCCAGGCAACCTCGGTTCTTCAGAGTTGGTGGAAAAGCTAGCCATTTTATTAGAAATGGATACTCATGCATAATAAGCATGCAGTGCTGCTATTCAAGTAATTTTGTGCCACGTGTGCATTTGCTGTGGCATTGGTGACCCTTTGACCCAGGAATCAGTTTCCCTACATCCTGTAGCAGCAATATGCTATTGAATAAACAGTGTAAAACAAAAGCCTCCACTTCCTATTATAAACATTTGCCATTGTGTTTGGTGTTACCACAAGTCGATTTAAGAATTTACTGGTTCTTTGAGAGGCAGGACAAGCTCTCCCAGAATGTTTTTAAAAGGAACTTGGCTCTCTCTATGAAGTTGTAAAAAGAGAGAAAAAAGGAACATGAATGATGATATTTTCCTCCAAACCAAAACACAGTAATGAATGTTTTTCTATTTTTCACATATGGAAATACACTACATTGCCAAAAGTATTGGGACAACCCTCCAAATCATTGGGTTCAGGTGTTCCAATCACCTCCATGACCACAGGTGTATAAAATCAAGCACCTAGGCTTGCAGACTGCTTCTACAAACATTTGTGAAAGAATGGGTCGCTCTCAGGAGCTTAGTGAATTCAAGGGTGGTAACGTAATAGGTTGCCACCTGTGCAATAAGTCCATCTGTGACATTTCCCCTCCACTGAATATTCCACGAACAACAGAAACTCACCCACAAAGTGGCAGGCCACGTAAAACGACAGAGCGGGGTCAGCACATGCTGAAGGGCACAGTGCTCAGAAGTCGACAGCTGTCTGCAGAGTCAATAGCGACAGACCTCCAAACTTTGTGTGGCCTTCAGATTGCCTTAACAACAGTGCATAGAGAGCTTTATGGAATGGCTTTCCATGGCCCAGCAGCTGCATCCAAACCTTACATCACCAGGTGCAATGCAAAGTGTCGGATGCAGTGGTGTAAAGCACGCCGCCACTGGACTCTAGAGAAGTGGAGACGATTTCTCTGGAGTGACGAATCACGCTTCTGTCTGGCAATGCGATGGACGTGTCTGGGTTTGGTGGTTTTCAGGAGAACGGTACTTGCCTGACTGCATTTTGCCAAGTGTAAAGTTTGGTGGAGCGGGGATTATGGTGTAGGGTTGTTTTTCAGCGGTTGGGCATGGTCCCTTAGTTCCAGTGAAGGGAACTCTTAAGGCATCAGCATACCAAGTCATTTTGGACAATTTCATTCTCCCAACTTTTTGGGAACAGTTTGGGGATGGCTCCTTCCTGTTCCAACATTCTGCACACCAGTGCACAAAGTAAGGCCCATAAAGATATGGATGAGCGAGTTTGGGGTGGAGGAACTTGAATGGCCTGCACAGAGTCTTGACCTCAACCCGATAGAACACTTTTGGGATGAATTAGACTGCTGACTGCGAGCCAGGCCTTCTCGTCCAACACCATTTCCTGACCTCACAAATGCACTTCTGGAAGAATGGTCAAATGTTCCCATAGACACACTCCTAAACCTTGTGGACAGCCTTCCCAGAAGAGTTGAAGCTGTTATAGTTGCCCTGCTTCCTGTATGCCCGGGAAGCTGACTCCATGCTACCAGAAGTACCAGTATCGGTACATGGTATCGGTGAGTACCGAAATATATATATATATATATATACTTGCTACAAAATTGGTATCGGAGCATCCCTAATTGATAGTTTTATTTGAAACATTGAATTAATTAAACTGTATCATGCAGTTGCTGCTCAAGGGTGGCTTTTATTGTCCGAGCACCTCACTGCATCCTTTGAAACCACACTCCAAAACAAAAACAAAACACAGTGCACCCAAAACACTGCACACCCTCACCCAGATAAAAAATGCAGCATTTCAGTCACAAATTCCCCTTGCTGTTTACACAACATCACCTTGCAATTAATGCAGGGCTTTGCACAACACACCTGCTGGGTGTGTACACACTACAAAGGTGTCTAGATTCCACCAATAGATCATGCTGGGAGGGAACACACTACAGGTGTATACTTGTTTGTGGCGTGTTTATAAGGTTAGTAAATCAACCCCAATATGTGCATTACTGTTTATCAAATTAAAATTTTCAGGAAAAATACACCCCAATTAATTTAGTATAGACAAAAACAATATAGTATAATCCCCATTTTTTGTCAAAGAGAAAGGATGAGGATTTGTTTAGTAAATAGATATCATATATGTCAAGCTGCACAAATGTGTGCGTCTGTAAACCAGCAAAAAACTGTGGTACGACACTTTAAAAGCCTTTACAAGTCATCATGCTAGAGCTACCATAAATGATAGCCCTAGAACTATTGCTCTCACTCCAGTGTGCACAGAATTAACCAATATTTGTTACTCAGAGCTGAGCAATTCTATGTTCATACTTTACAGGTGAGGTCAGTGAATGGATGTTTGCTGGTCTCCCACTACTCTCCATCCTGACATCTGCCATGGATTTCCTGAGCACCCATGAGAGACGTGTAATCCCAGCACACATGACAGGGGAAGGGGTTGGAAGGCAGAGGCAGTACTATATCTTAGATGTAGAAGTGATCAGATGCCCAAATCACTTCCATTGGACAGCAGGCAGCCAGAAGCAAAATGGTAAACAAACGCCAGGCTGCTATAGTGGCTGTGAGTTTGTTTACATACTGGTGCTGATGCCATAATAGTTACAACAGCAGTGGTGAAAGGCTTAGCATGTTCCCACAGGTACCAACATATATACAATGTGTAAATAGTAACAAGAGCCCTTTGGAAAGCACATTTTTTCTTTTTTTAAACAATGAATATTCTGGGTAAGAGAGGCAGAAAGTTTGGTCTTTCATCATTACCACTAGGTACATTCCAGGATCACCAGATTGCAGACAAAAGAAGTTGGATTGACTGGTTCAGTATTCCAATGCGTGAGAGATATGCCTAATCAAAGTGATAAGCCTAATTATAGCTCAATAGCTAATACTTCCTTTTTTTTTCTTAACTCCCAGCTGTAACACAGAAGCCACAGTCAAAGCACACATGAGTCCACATTCAATTACACAACTGATAGCTTCATTTCCTTTTAATTTGTTGGAACAAAGACAATAAAAGTTTATTTGTGAAAAATGAAATGTGGTGAATGTACTTTGCAAAATCTAATTAAAGAAAAGGGTATTCACTTGTCATTTGTGGGAAGCAGATACATCTGCTGTTTTATCTGAGTCACAGGTCAGCTCAGTACTTTCAGATCTTGTAACGCTGTGCATAAAACTATTTGTCATCATTCCTGTAAATGTACAAAATCAATATAACACTCTTGCAGATTTTAAAGGATAAAACATGTTACACCAGTATGTTTCCAAAGGACTAATTATTAAAAACACAACAGACAGAACATTTGATAACAATTTGGACATCTGTCAGAAAGATCTTCCATTGTTCTATTTGTTCTAATGCCCTCACATTGTTTTGAGTTGTAGTGGGTGTAGAGATGCTAGAGTGAGTCAAGTTGTTGTGGGTGTACAAGATAATAGACACAGTCAGCTTCTTTAGACAATTAAATTTACATCTAATCTAATGTTAAAAGTTCTAGCATGATTAATTCATACAATCAATTTTATTTCTGACATGCTATGTTTATAGATCATAGTAGGGTTTATAGAATATGCATAACAGTGCATAACAGTATGAACTTTTTTTTCGACAAAGGAACCAACCCCATTTATCACATATACTGCAGCCAGTAGTTCATGTAGTTGCACCTGGCTAGCTGGAGGCTTGACTGTACTCCTCCCTACCTTGCTTCTCACATGAACGTGCAGCTTTCTTTTATTAATAGTAGGTGTCAAGAGATATATTACTGATCAGATAAGTATAATGCTTTCACCAAATGTGTCAATGAGGTATATGGAAGCAGTACCAGGTCCATGGTTTAGATCATCATACTTCCTATAAAGCTTGGCAGGTGGCAGGCCACAGTGATTGCTGCTGAAAACTAGAGGAAGCATTCTGGTTGTGCCAAAGAAGCACTGACATCTGGGTGGTTTGACAAGTTCTGCTTTTCATTTTTGTTGCACTACACTACACTAACCATGTTGCAGTGTATCACACATTGGCCCACACATTGAGAGAGTTCTAGCTTGGTCCATGCTCACTAAAGCTTCCATGACCACAAAGCTAGACAACAACTTTGGGAACCTTACCCTTGGTGCATCTAGGACAGTTGATTTGATTTAGTGTTCTTTGTTTCTGTGTTACATTTACATCTGTTATGTCTGTGTTACACCTGATTACATTTTTGGTTGCTGTCATTTGTCAGCATGGTCACATGATGACCACTCTGGTTGGTTCTGTACCTTTTGCCTGTGAGCTACTGTGTCCAATCACAGGACATTGCAAGCATGTGCAAGGGCACAGATCAGAGAGGAACTACAGGTATGTCCACTTGGAATAATAGGGCAGCAGATCAGCCAGTCCTACTGCTATTAAATACGCCATGGCAACTGTTTTGTTCTCTTTGATGAATGCAGAATAATGCCAATTGATGTCAGAAATTTAAATCTGTGCTGTGTCTTGTGTCCTTTCTTATCTCCGATTAGCCTGATTAGCCCTCCTATTTCTTATATTATTAGTTTCTATGTTGCAGAGATGAGGAGAGAATGAATAGTTGAGTAGTTTAGCAAAAAGACAACTGGGCAGGACTGACTCAGTCCACAACAAGTCTGTGCGTTGTCAGCCCACAAGAAGACTTAGGACCTGAGTGCATTTCAAGATCAACTGGTATTTTCCTGAAGTTGCAGTGTCTTTAAATGGATAAAACACAGGAAAATGTACATTTATTGACAAAATGTACTGTCAATTGATTCCCTTATTTTGCTTTAACATACACTTCACACACCACATGCACCAAAATCTCCGGATTGTATGCAAAATTTGTGGGAATGAGCATTTTTATTTTCTCTGATCCCTGCAAAGGATGTATGGAAAAAAATATTTATTCCTTAAATAGTTTTTTATGGACAGTCTAAAATTAGGCAATGCACAATGTATACATCATTATGCAAATATGCTACAAAGCTTATTTCACGGGAGAAATGCTTTTGTATTGCATCTATCATTTGTTTTCATAAATGGCAACAGCATTTAGACAGAACTATAGCGTCTAATAGGAATAATATGTTTCTGGAGTCTCTAAGAAATTTAGCATATGATTGAATTTACTGGCAACCACTCAAAGATGCAACATTTGTTGTGGGTGGAGTTGATTCCACACCCTTTTGCAATCATTATTGAAAAGCATCAAAACAAGCTGTGGTTATAAATAACTTTTCTCGAAGGGTTATTTTGTGATAAAGTGTTTATACAAAGGGGAGCAATGATCTGCTTTACCTGCACTGCAAAAATAAACAAAATAATAAAACCACATATGGAAAGCAATGACTTATTTAGCTATATCCTAAGGATGTCCTGGTTTCCATTTTAAAAGCTCTAACATGTAAAGTATGCTGAATTGTCAGGATTGGTGGTTATGTAGACCAAATTATTAACTGTAAGCCTTTGCTAACACTGTCAGTGGAAGCATTGTCATTTTAGCACAGTTAAACTGGATCAATACAATTCCATATCATTTTAAAATGTTAATGTAATTTTAAAGGTTGTAGTCAATCATTTTTGAAATTGAAGCTTTCTTGAAAATAACAGGGTGATCTCCTGGCTAAATCTGATGGTTCCCTAGGCAAACTTGATGTTTTATGACTTATATGTTTGAATACGCATAGTTATGTCTCTCTAATAACATATGAAGATGTCTACGACTACATAGGTGTGTATGTTCCATCTCATCGAACATCATTGCCATTCCTCCCTTTCATGCCCACACCCAGGTGAACTCCCACCCGCTAGCAGATACTCATTGCATTGCACTTCAATCATACATGCTTCAACCATACACGCTTCAATCATTCCCATGATTTAGTGTGTCTATAACTTACTCTTTTCCCTCTTCCCCCTTCTTTCCATCTCCTCTACTACATCGTTCCGACTGCCCCTAGATGTCATCCTAATATATACTGAAAACAAGTTGGGGGTGCTCTTACTTCTTACTTCATCCCTCATATTACCTTCATGACATTATTGTTATTGCCAGTAAAAGGCTGTAGAAGATACAAAATCACATGGTATTTGTTTTATTTGTTTTAATACCTATGACCTGTAGCCGGCTGGCTACATGACTGTATACCATTTTTCTCATAGAGGCCGAACGGCAGTGAGTGAATAGCCAAATGCCGCTGAGTGCCATTTCACTCAGCTATTCTGCTCGGTACCTCCGTGATCACGAGCAGAATAGAAAATCAGTGACAATAGTCGAAGAAAAAAAAAGTTTACATTTTTTTAAAAAATGTAAATAAATAGTAAAATCGCTTTATGGCACTGGTGCAGCAAAAATGGCTAACATTTTTCAAACTATACCAGGGGTAAGTGAACATATGAACATAACTTTACAATTATTTCATTTTGCTTGCTGAAGCAACTCAAATTTGATGAGTAAGCACTGCCTGGTGATTAACAAAAAACAAACAATTAAGACATTAAAAAGAACGAGAAGGATATGCAAGATGCAGTAACCTATAAACAATCAGGTCTGTGTGCTTAGCCCGATCAGTTAAGACAATGTTTATTATGGGTTATTATGGAATACTGAGCTCTAAACATCCTCTGAGCTCTTGGCACTCCTTTACTAAATAAGACCACTAGGCTATATCAGATGAAAAACATCATATTATGTTGCATTATTATTAATGGAAAACACTATATACCATTTTGATTCTACTAAAGATATACAGTTTTAGTTGTCATGAATAAAAGAGAAAATCTATTAATGGTAAAGCATTGTTAGAAGTGGTAATGTTTACTATTATTACAGTGCATATCTCAGGCTTCCACTAAAGCATTGCTTTTCAAGGTATAAGCTCGCTTCTGGTTAAAGGCTGAGGTCTTCAGAATTGATATTGATTCTGGATAGCAATCAAATGGCTTTAACCTCAGGAGTTTACAGCTAATAAATGATATAAAAAGATGTATACAATCCTATTAAACTGGAGCACAGATGTTTCCTGCTGATATCAATGAAAGCAATTATAACTAAAAGTAGAAATGGATACGTTTCTGATATTTATTTACACACAAAGTATACTGAGTATAACCTGTAGCTTGGCGATTAGTGCTTTATATGTAAACATTTCTGGATATGTTATGTTACCACACAAAAAACAAAGAATAATTCTTAAAAATAGCCAATAGCCTGTGTTTGCTTAAATAGGTTTGCTATATAGCATATTGGCTAAGGAGGCTTCCTTCCCTGTCATGTTTCCACACTGGAGGTCCCTAAAATCACCACATACTAGGTCATAGTGTACAAAGAGTTAAGGACACTCCAATGTTGCCATTGCTGACCTTCTGTAAATGCTACATTCCCACCTGTTATGCTAAATCAATTGCTTCCGTATGGAGACAAAATGGGGTCTAAACATATCTCTAATGTCTCTTCTGTGTCCAATAGATGCAGATCAGGGGACAATATCACTAACAAATATAATAACATTTGCTGCACCTTTGATTTGTACAAATCAAGCCGCAACTTGCTTCAGCGGCATACTTTACATCCCCCTCTTAAATTGGCAAATCATCAACATTAGGATTAAATGTTGTTTAAGTCAGGGGATGAAAACTTTAAACCAAAGTTCCTCCTTTCCTGAAAAGAAACAAACTAACAGGGCCACAGCCTGTTGGTCTCCTCTATAAGCAATTTTTTTGCTCACAAATAGTCAGAAAGCCATAGCCTGTCAGCCTCACTGAAAAAATATATAGTTGTGTTGAGTAAATTCCACTTTAAGGTGTGTAAATACCGAAAAGGGAAGGGGCTTTGAAGAAATACTATAGCTCTCTTGATATATAAAAATTAGAAATTAATTTATTAGTGTCACATACATTTTTAAAGCATGATTAAAAGACAGTTAAAACATGGTCATGTTTTAACTGTCTTTTAATCATCTTTTAATCATGCTTTAAAAATGTATGTGACACTAATAAATGCATTTCTAATTTTTTTATATATCAAGAGAGCCATAGTATTTCCTCAAAGCCCCCTCCCTTTTCGGTATTTGTGGTATTTGCACACCCTAAAGTGGAATTTACTCAACACAACTTTCAAAGAAAAATTGGGGTGTGCAATCTTACTCTCTTTATTTGTTTCATGCTTAGTACACGCCCACTAATGTCCATTCGAGAAAACAATATAGAAGAAGTCTCCACACTAGGACATGCAATACCCTATTATCCTTTCTAAAAGGCACTCTACATCTTCTGTATTTTTATACACTATCCTACTCGTGTTAATCAGTAAAGGTATCAGTAAAGGTAAGGTAGTAAAACAGTATATCAACCAGCTACAGATCAATGTACAAATTACACAGACAAAATCAAAAGGGGCAATGGCTGTTTGCCTGAACACTGAAATACACAATCTAATGAGATTTTCAAGCCGTACTGTCTCTAGAGCTTACAATGTATTGTGAACCCTAGAGACAGAGCCTTTAGGTAAAACACCTTGTTAATCAAACAGATATGAATGAAACATCCAGACTTGATCAAGGTAATAGAAAATCCACAAATGGTCAAATAACTTCTCTTTACAAAAAGAAATGTTCAAAGGGGTCTCTCTGAATGTGCAATACGTCGGACTGTGAGGAGGATGAGCTACAGCAGTTCAAACTGGGCTCCAATTTTGTCACTGTCAGTCAATTGCAGGAAAATTAGGCTGCAGTGGGCACAGGTTCTCCACATTTCCATAGATCCATCCTTACTTGGGACAATGTTTCCGGCATTTAGTAGGCAGGGCTGGTGCTGGCAAACTAGGCAGCCGCCTTGGGCGCACTGTTGCCTAGGGTGCAGCCGTGACCACTCACCCCCCACATGGCGCCCCCCGTCTATTTCAAATTGCAAAAGCCAATAGCAGGCTGGCTATTGTGCCTGCCCACTGAGCAGAGGAGCGGCACTGAGAGGCAATTTTATCTCTCGAGTCTGCTCAGTGGGTGGAGTTTCAATAGCCAGTCTGCTATTGGCTATTTTAATTTGATATAGCCAATAGCAGTCTGGCTATTGCTCCCGGCTGCTTACATCCATCTATTGGATAATAATTTGCCATATTCCTGGAGGCTATCATGTCAGCCTACTTCCAGGAAGTAGATAGAAAAGCAAAACAGAGTGGCAAAAAAGAATACGTACACAGAATGAATGCTAGAATATTTAATAGCTTTAATAATGGCCTGAACCTAGAACAGCCTTGAGGATTGAGAACCCAAGTGAGCCAAAACATAAGTTACATCAAGCCAGTAACAGTGGATAAAGGTATTAGGGGACTTCCAGCCTGAAGCCTGAATACTATATCCACTGACACTTTAGCGTAACTTGCCCATGAAGCTGCAATAGCCCTTGTGGAGTGAGTTAAACATTCCCCTGGATGGGGAAAGACTCAAGGACCTGTAGGCTTGCTTGATGATCTGGACTATCCATGTGAAAATGATCCTTGCCAAAGCTGCTTGACCCTTTCTGGGATCCTCAGGAAGATAAAAAGATTCACAGCTGTTCTCAAACGTTCAGTCCTCCAGAGGTACGAGGTTATGACTTCCACCCTTGCCCAATATTGCTGATATAAGGAGTCACAAGCAGAGCACATGGAATGCAGAACTGTTTCCGAGTTAAAGTGGAAGGAAGGATGGAGATGAATGTAAGATTGTGCCATGAAAAACCTGTTTTTTGAAAAAAAAGGCCTGCATTTCTGAAACTTGTCTAGATGACACTACTGCAGTAAGGAAAACAGCCCTCAGGGTTAGAAACCTCAGAGAAATAGTGTAATCAGGCCAAAAAAGATCTTGCATTAAGGCACAAAGGACTAGCAGTAAGTCCCACTTCGGAAAGTACAACCTCTTGTCCAGTTGCTTGCAGCATGGCTTGTTTAGTGTTTCTGACATTGTTGTTCCTCTTTGGCACCCTCTTATGCTCTAACCAGTTAACATCATCACTCTGCAACCATGTTTCAGTATGTAAATTTTGAGGTTTGGTGCTGTCATCTCCTTATATTGCTGTCCTGGGGGCTCTACAAGTGCCATTATAGTAAATACAGTCCTTTTCTCCTCTTCCTCCTCCACAAATGCAATTAAGTAATCCTAACCTTTTTGTCATTCTAATCTAGTTAAAAATATTGCTCCTAATTTTTTTATATTTATACACACATTTTAGATTGTTTTTTTGTCTTGCTTATTTTATAAATGATGTATACTTTTAGAAAAGAGCACTGCTGGGTGTCAGTTTTTACTTGATAGCGAAGAATGGTTGGTGGAGGGGGCACAGAGAGTCATGCCCCAATTAAACCTTTGCAACAGATATTCATCTTTACAAATTTGGCAAGTGTACATTAAGGATTTATGTAAAGGTCAAAGTTTCTGATCGGTCATAACTTTGTTTATGTAAACATTAATTATTAACAACATCATTATTTTGTTATCATTTCACTTTCTAATTTCTGATCATTAAGAGAAACAAGGTCGTGGAATGTAAGGCAGAGTTTACAGATGTATCATTAATTTTACATGCTCTATGCTGCCATTGAAGGGAGAGCAAATATCTAGCTGTCAATGATTTAGGAATAATCTATAGTCTGGCTGTTGCTACAGAATTAAAAGCAACATGTTCTTGTAAAACTGAAAAAAATAATAATTGCATTTGATGGAAAAAGAGAATGTCCACATTGTTATTTATAAAACAAAAGAAATGACATGTATTTTGGTTACCTGTGCAGGTAATTGTCACCCATAAGACACGCTCTGCCTTATATGACACTTTTATTTAAAATCAAGAGCTAGTATAGGGGTTGCTGGGTCCTTGAACTGATAACAAGTCACACTTCAGGAATTTAGAAGCTCTTATATGAGTGGTTCCTAGACTAGAAATGTAGGAAACTGTAAATAGTAATATTTCAAACAGGTCTGCGATTTGTATTATTGTATACAAACTGGTCCAGTAGCCCAAGCTTCTTTGCCCACTGTCAGTTGTCATCTGAAAGAAAATACAGCATGAAAGATTAGGTTCTTAACCTTCAAATATCTTGAAGGGTGTGTAAACCTATCAAGAAAATTATCTCATTTGGGGTTTTTTTTTTGGTCTGTTAAAAATACCATTGAAAGCACTTTGTTATAGCTGGTCAATAAGTGCAAAAAATACATTTTGATCCTTCCAAAAATCTAGTCAGCTAAACCTTTTATGTGTCCTCTGCCTGTGCTGCAGCTCCTTTGTTCACAGCCATCTCTAAGGATTACAGACACTGACAGCTTTCAGTTCCCTATCTCTCATACAAATGGATAGATCCACCACAATCTATCAACAGTGACTGCTACTAACTTACAATTTTTACAACTGTATGCAGTAGGCACTGCCACTTGTTGTTGTTGCTTGTTCTATTTTACACACAATTGGCAATAAATTGTAGCTCCAAAAAATGTATTTTAAAAAAATCTCTATTTTATTGTTCTTTCCAGGTTGCCCTTACAATTTTCCCTGTAAAGTATTTAAAGTAAAACCCTGGCAACAATATTAATTTAGCAAAGCCTTATATTAGCACCCCCTATATTACTATATTATTTTTTTATCTGTGTATATTTCAGGATCTATGTTCAGGTCAGTGAGATCAATGAAGAGGAAGCTTATTAAAAAAATGAAAACAAAGAAAACAAAAACATTTTATTCTATAAAAAGCCATGTGCATCAATGGGTACATCCTGAACCTTCTCTAACCCCTTTCTTGAGCAAGTTGATGTTTATATTTCAAAATTATTGGACTGAGACAATGCTTAGTAAGGATCCTCAGACCCAAAATGTTTTTGATGTATGGGAATCCTTTGATGATCTCCTGTTGACAATTACAAAAGGTAAGCTTATGCAATCTTTTATTTTAAAATCGTGATATACTGAGAGGATTGATGATTTCCAATGATCTCCTGATAACAATAGCTAAATAAAAGAAGAAGAGGGTATCTTGCTCTCACTGAAATCAGCTGCTGTAAAAATGTAATAACATCTTTTTTCTTTTTATCCTTTTTTTGGTATGCTTGTTATTGTATTAATGTATGCAGTAAACCTGGAATACAGATATACTGTATGTCCTGTTGTGCACCTTAGAAGTTACCTTTGATAATATGTTTTGGTTGTTTATTTTTAGTGTTTGTGGTCTTGAATAAAAAAATAAAAGAGAATAAAAGGGGAAAAAGCAACCTGGCATAGCCATCATGGAAAGGAGTCTGGACATAACGCACCAGGCTGTGGTGGAAGGAGGCTTAGATGAGGCGGGGGTGCGGAGGAGCAGGATCCCGAGGTGGGAAACTGGGTCACAGTTAGAAGACGGGGTAGAGGGAAGAGTGGGAGAGAGGTCAGCCCTAAACTGGTTAACTCCAACAAATTTGCCAGGTTGCGTGATGTTGGGGATATTAGTTCAGGGCTGACCCTGCTGGAGCAGGACGCCTCCTCTATCCGGGGGGGGGGGGGATTGCACTGGCGAGGAGGGGAGCCGGATGGAGGATCAGGAGAGGCAGATCCTGGTGGTGGGAGATTCCATCATCAGGTGAACTGACAGGGTAATCTGTCATCGGGACTGTGAGCGTCGCACAGTGTGCTGCTTACCGTGGGCACGTGTTTGGCACATTGCGGGACAAATTGACAGGTTGCTAGATGGGGTTGGGCACAACCCAGTTATCATGGTGCACATCGGCACCAATGACAAAATAGGAGGTAAATGGAGTGTCCTAAAAAAGGAGTTCAGAGAATTAGGGGCTAGGCTGAAGGAAAGGATCTCCACGGTGGTATTCTCTGAGATACTGCCAGTGCCAAGAGCCACTCGGGACAGACAACACGAGTTGAGGGAACTTAACAAGTGGCTCCGGAACTGGTGTCAGAATGAGGGCTTTGGTTTCCTGGAGAACTGGGCCGACTTCTAAGTCGGTTACCGGCTCTTCAGCCGAGACAGGCTGCAGCTTAATGGGGAAGGTGCAGCATTTCTGGGGGGGAAAATGGTTAAAAGACTGGAGGAGCTTTTAAACTAGATAATGGGGGATGGTAAAATAAAAACCAAAAAATTAAATATTAAACAACCACTTGTGAAAGATAACATAGAAGGAACAAATACAGGATTAGATAGTGGGCTAGCTCCAGTCAACAGAGTGAACATAGTCAAAGTAGTAAATCAAGCCAATATAAAGCGCATGCTAAATGTAGTCAATAAAGTAAATCTAATTGCCCAAGGTGATCCAAGTAGGAATGGACCAACCGTAACAGGTACAATTAAAATTAGTAGCGGGGAGCAAGAGGGAAACAAACATTTAACCAGTAAATGTACAAAAATTACATGTATGGTCACCAACACTAGAAGTCTAGAAAATAAAATAACAGACCTTGAAGTTATGTTACTCGAGGAGGACTACGATATAGTAGGAATAGCAGGAACATGGTTAGACAGCACACATGATTGGGCTACTAACATAGAAGGGTACAACCTGTTCAGGAGGGACAGGCTGGCAAGAAGGGGGGGGGGGGGTATGTATATATGCTAAAAATAACCTCATTATGCACATCCGTGACGATATTGCGTCAGCTGGTGGGGATGATGTGGAATCGTTATGTCTAGAACTAAATAGAAAGAACCCTAACCGTAAACTTATTGTGGGTGTCTGTTATAAACCTCCAAATATAGAGGAAGAGGAGGGGGCCCACCTACAATCCCAAATAGAAATAGCAGGGAAACAGGGTAATGTTGTGGTAATGGGAGGCTTCAATTAGCCACGCATAAACTGGGCTAATGGAACTTCCCAATCGGCAAAGGCTGCCCGTTTTCTTAATATGTTGCGAGACAATTTCATGGATCAGATGGTTGAGGTCCCGACTAGGGAAAATGCTATTTTAGATCTGATCATCAGCAATAATACAGAATTCATTGAGGATATTGTAATCGGGGAGACACTGGTAATAGTGATCACAAGGTGATTGCTTTTAATATTGGGTGCAAGAAAGGGAAGGGTGATGGGCGGACAAGAAGCCTAAACTTCAGGAAGGCAAACTTTGATAAACTACGCAACATATTGGGTGAAATCGAATGGGAAACCTTATTTGATAAACTAAACTTTGACCAAAAGTGGGACTGTTTCAAGAACAAATTAAAACATGCTATTACCAGGTGTATACCGCTGGGTAACAAAAGTAAAAGATCAAAAACAAAGCCAATATGGCTAAATAAAATGGTAAAACAACACATTAAGGAAAAAAAAGTAGCATTTAGTAAGTATAAAACGGAGGGGACAGTATTGGCATTCTAAAACTACAAAGAATGTAACAAAAGATGTAAACTAGTAGTCCGTGCAGCTAAAATTTAATGTGAGAAACATATTGCAGAAGTTAGTAAAAATAACCCCCAAAAATGTTATCAGTACATAAACAGTAAAAAGGGGAGAAAGGAACAGATAGGCCCAATAAAGGACATGAATGGGTCGTTACTCACAAACGACAGGGAGAGGGCGGAGGCGCTAAATACTTTCTTCTCGTCGGTATTCACAGAGGAAACAGACGGGTTTAATGTACATGAAGAAACACAAAACACAAAAGAAATACACCTGAGTGGTTGACGGAAACTGGGATACAACATAGGCTTAAACTACTAAATGCAAATAAAGCATTAGGACCTGATAATCTCAACTCAAGGAACTGAACAAGGAGATAACTAGACCATTGTTCCTAATTTTTTTAGGAATCCGTAATGGCTGGTAGAGTGCCCTAGCGACTGGCGAAGGGCTAATGTGGTTCCTATATTCAAAAAAGGGTCAAAATGCCAACCGGGGAACTATAGACCAGTTAGTCTGACATGCATAGTATGTAAACTGTTAGAGGGAATTATTAAGGATTACTCAGTGGAATTCGTCAGGGATCAGGGCATAATAACTGATATGCAGCACGGATTTAGGAAGGATCGTTCTTGCCAGACCAACCTGCTGACCTTTTACGAAGAGGTAAGTAGAGATCTGGATGGGGGAGGCCGGTGGACGTAGTAAATCTGGACTTTTCCAAAGCATCCGATACGGTGCCACATAAACGCTTGTTATACAAGCTAAGGGCTATGGGCATAGATGAATTAGTGTGCACGTGGATAGAAAACTGGCTACAAGAACGTGCACAAAGAGTATCAGTTAATGGCACCTTTTCAGAATGGGCGGAGGCCATGAGTGGCGTGCCCCAGGGTTCTGTGCTGGGTCCCATGCTTTTAAACCTATTTATTAATGATATCAGGGAGGGAGTGAGAAGCCATGTCTCAGTGTTTGCTGATGATACAAAAATCGGGAGGGTAATAGACACGGATTCAGACATTGTAACATTACAGGAGGACCTGGAGAAAATCGGGGAGTGGGCAACTGTATGGCAGATGAAGTTCAATGTCGATAAATGTAAGGTAATGCACCTTGAACTTAAAAATAGGCAAATGGACTATACACTTATAGTGGTGCCACTAGGGAAGTCGGAAACGGAGAAGGATTTGGGGGTCAATATAGACCGCAGACTGAAGAATAGCTTGCAGGGCCAGACTGCTGTAAACAAAAAAAATGTATTGCAGGGACAAGTCTATAATTTTGCCACTTTATAGATCACTGGTTCGGCCACATCTGGAGTATGTGGTCCAGTTTTGGTCACCAATACTCAGATAGGATGTCCTTGAGCTGGAAAAAGTCCAGAGGAGGGCAACCAAAGTTGTTAAGGGGTTCAAGGACCTGAACTATGAAACAAGGTTGTTAAAATTAAATATGTTCTCTTTAGAGGTTAGGAGACTAAGGGGGGACATGATCTTCTTGTATAAACTATTTAAGGGTGACAGCAACATTATTAACAAACTGTTTACGGTTAGCTCCGTAACAAAGACCAGAGGGCACAACCAAAAATTGGTGGGAAAAAAATGTCAACACACAGAGCGCAAGGGGTTCTTCACAGTCAGAGTGGTTGAGGTCTGGAACTCGCTGCCGCAGGAAGTGATCTCAGCTAAGAGTGTGGAATCATTCAAGAAACTCCTGGACGAGTTCCTTGGAGACCATAACATACAGGGGTACAGGTACGCCTAAAAGCAAAATCCCACATGGACTAATACACACGCACACATCTGCTCAAACATAAATGCATACACACAATAGGCTGGACTTGATGGACTTATGTCTTTATTCAACCTCAAATACTATGTAACTATGTAACCTTGGGAAAATAATAGATTGTGGTCGATATTTTGCTAACCAGACAGTGCATTTTGTTGCTGTTGTACGCTGTGGTCTAAGCGTTACCAACAAATACATAAAACACAGTTTACAGTTGCTTTGAGCAGAAAGATTGGCAATGAAGAGTTCTTCAGGGGTAAAAGTGCAAATCTTCCAATTTTAGACCAGGTAGTGGGACCAACTATTAGGTGCAAATTAAAAGGAAATATTAGTAGTTTACACTGTAGTGTACACATTGCTTTTGTGACTCATTGGGAAGTGACTAATTATAAAGAAATTGTAACAGTAAATATGTAGATGATAAGTGCACTTGAAAGGATAAGGAAGTCCAAAGAAAGGAGGGCTCCTAGATTACTAATATCATGCTTGCGATGTGCAGCCCTCTTGCACGCCGATTGAGGTAACCTGTGGCTGTAAATGGGAAAAAAGAAGAGAGCACCAAAACCTAGTGCAATACATTTTGGAACGTTAGGGAAAACAAAAAAACAACCTAAGTTGCACTTATAAAAGATACTTGTAGCAACAGGCTGGAATATGTGTGTGATGTAAATTACTTCTTTTGTGCAATGCCAATACACAGAGCAAGGATTTGGAACCCAGGGAAACACTTGAAAGGAGCTTTATACCTGGTCCATGAGGGAGATGCACAGAGAAGATGACTATGCGTTGATCGTGTGAATCAGTAAAATCTGTTTATTAAAAAGGAATAAATGAACTCGCACTTAGTAAAACGGTATTCCAGCTTGTCCCAACACTTGTCAACTGAAGTGATCTTCTGGTCAGTTCAGTCTGTGTTCCCCTCTGAGGTGTAATTAGCCCCATAGAGTAGAGATAGGCAGCGGGGGACTGTGTCTGTGTACTGGATCACGATGAGATGAAGTACAAGTGGAATCTCTGTGACAGGGTGGCTAGGGCTGAGCAGCGCTGGAAGCGGTCTAAAAAGGCAGGAGCTAGGGACATGTAGGTAAGAATGTGGGTGAGAAAAGGCATCAGCGACAATGCGTTTTTAAGGCACAGAGCCTCTTTGTCAAGCCAGAAAAGTGTAGTTATAAAGAAAATAACACAATAAAACAAAAAAAATTACTGCAGTTTTTTAACCAAGGGTAGTGTATAAAAATGGGTATACTCTATATATTAACTTACTTGTACTTAATTAATACAGAAAATAAAAAGCATATAATGTTGTCCAGTTTTATTGTTGTTGCTTATATTTAACCAAATGTCAAATATGCTACTACATTTTTGTTGCACTACTTTACATAGAAATTTCCAAAATGCAGATGTCTACATGTTACCGCACACACCTACACTGTTTTTATTTTTAAATGAATGATTATGAATATTTTTAAAATGTGAAAATGAGATAAATCCATATATATGTATACATGAGAAAGCCAGTTTTTGATTTTGTGCTACATGATCACAGTTCTTAGCATGCTATACGCACCATTGATTTTGAAGGTCTAATTTTGGTTTGGCAGATATATGATGTTTTAAAGCAATTATTGAGAGAAAGATTTAGGATGTTTCAAAGATCTCTGGCATGTTACAATATGCTTGGAGAAATTCAACAGCAATGTCAATGTGCTACTTAATGTTCAATTGTTTTGGACATACACGGCCATGACTACCAAGTAAGTATAAAAAATGGGATAAATACTGTAGGGTCAATCTCTTACACATAAGACCTATTCACATTAAGGTCAAGCTTCAGAGTCCAGGTGACGGTATCTCCTGACACCCCTATTCTCGCTCAGCCTGTAACAGCTCATGTAGGAGGGGTCTGAAGTGCACCCTACATGATGCAGGCACACTCTGCAGACCTGTGGGGACATTAAGAATGCTGATCACTCAGCATTATAGCTAGCCAGGTTGTGTAAACTGTTTCCTCAGCATTTAGCAGGCAGTATTCCTTAAAAATTACAATTGAAAGGAGCCAGTGGTAGCATGGAGTAAACATCAATAAGCCTGAACACTTGCAATTTGTTCATGTTTGTTCACACACAGAAAACAGATTTCAGGTAAACCTATACTTTTTTAAAATACATTAGCTTTTAAAATAAGTACTGGGATACCAAGCAATTTAAAAAAAAAAATGTGTCCCTGTTGTCTGAAGAAGGATCCTAAAAGGCCCGCACTCATATAAATATTGCATTGTTTAGATTGTTTTGCTTTCTTTAAATATTAGGGTCATCACACACATGACAATCTGACCATACAAGTTTTGTACAATGATATTTAGATTTACCAGATCTATGCAAGAGGAGGACCTACCTAATTAATCCAGTCAATCTGCACCCAATCAGGTACATCCTTGTACTAAATAGTTGTTGGTAGATCTAAAGGAGATTGTACAATCAGATTGTAACGTGTATGGTGAGCTCCAGTCTTGGGTTATATAGCAATCTTTAATTAAAGGAGAACTATGAGGTGAGTGACTTTCACTCAACCTCATAGTTCGAGCCGACGTCTGAGAATGAAACTGTCACAGGTCGGCTCAGTTGATCGGGAAGTAAGCAAATCGCTCGCTCACTTTCTGATCATCTCCCTGTAGAGAGCGGTGAGTCAGTCACCGCTCCCCACAGGGATTCCCCCCCCCCTCCGATCCTCCAGCGCTGACTGGGGGAACGGATGGGGGAGGGTGCCGGCACAGCTGGCTCTGCCTCTAGATAGGCAGAGTCAGCTGTCACTCACGCAGCTGGGTGGATTTCGACAGCATTGTTGGGATCCGTCCCGGCTGCGGCGGTCTCAGTATATAGTGAGCAATAGCTCACTATACACTGAGTGGCCAGTTTATTATGACCACCTGACGTTTGTAGGCAAATTAGCTATAATTAGCTATAATTTCGCGCTGAAGTTGCTAGACGGCCAGACCATTTAAAAATAGTGAAGCAGGTTGTTTAACACGACAGTAGAAGTGATTTTTTCTGGAGCTATGGGTAAACAATGCGATTTAACAGCCTTTGAACGCGGGATGATTGTTGGCGCGAGCCATGAAGCGAGTATCAGCAAAACAGCAGAATTTGTTAAATGTTCAAGAGGGGCTCATTGTTAAAGTGTTTAAAGACTTGACTGTCAGCCGAAAATCTGGGTCTGAACGTGCGAATTGTGGCCGTCAGCGACTAGTCAATGTTAGGGCAGAACGGAGAGTGGCAAGACTGTATAAGTATATCTTATATCTAGTATAAGATTCCATTTGGCTAAAGGGAACCGTATGGGGACCTTATTAAGAAGAGCTAGGGAAGGGTCTTTTGGTACAGCTTCATCGTTGAGGATAGCAATCATACGGAACATTTGATCCCAAAATCTAGAGGCTATGGGACAGGACCACCACGTGTGGTAGTAAGTGCCATGTTCAGGACATCCTCTAAAGCACAAAGGGGATTGTTGAGACACAAAGGAGGTTATTCTAGTAGGGACAATAATTGAAACAATTGGTTCTAACCTAGGTGGTTAAGAACTAAGTGCAGCTATGAAACGAGGGTCGGAGAGTTAAATGGTAGTATCAAAAAGTTTTATTAAATAACAATATACACTAATATTCAAAGCGAATGCACAGTACAAAACCCACCACCTACAACGTCAATAAAAGATTATTGCAACAATCCATGCATACATGCCACTATTTAAACACACAGGGAGCTAGCTGATCAGCGCAATTAATGCCATATGGTGGTCCTCAAATGAAGAAAAAACGGGTAGTGAAAAAGGGGGGCTTTGATGGATGGGGAAAGTATATCCAATAAATTATATGAACTGCCTGGCTTTACTCAAAAAGCAATGTTCCTTGGAAGGAATACTCACTAATAAAGAGTTTAATTTCACAAAAATAATCAACTATAACATCCCGACCTTCTATATAATACCCAAAATACACAAAAATAACACCAACCCCCCAGGCAGGCCAATCGTTTCGGCCGTTGGAGGTCCAATGGAGAATGTAGGGAAGTATCTTGACAACCTTCTTAAAGACATTATGTTAAATCTCCCGTCCTACCTGAGAGATTCGGTGGACACAATAAATAAAATAACCAACATTAGAATGGAGGAAGAATACCTCCTAGTAGGATTGGACGTAGAGTCACTCTATACATCCATACCACATGTCTGGGGATTAACGGCAGTTAAAAACCATTTGGATTCTCTCTTCCCGAAAGCGTCCTTCCAAAATGAATTCATTTTGGAACTCTTAGACTTCACATTAAATAATAACTACTTCCAGTTCGCAGGGACAAATTACAGACAAATCAGAGGTACACCGATGGGAGCCCCTTGGGCCCCTGCCTATGCCTGCATCCATCTAGGCATGTGGGAGCATGATGTTGTTTACCCACATCACCTATATAAACTTTATGCCAAATCCTGGTATCGCTTTATAGACGATATCCTACTAATCTGGTCCGGTTCAAAGGACCAGTTGATGGAATTCATAATGGATCTAAACAAAAACGATAGAAATATTCATTTAACGTTCACAATAGACACCCATGAGATCTAATTTCTAGACCTTAAGATTAGAGTGG
Source organism: Nanorana parkeri (assembly GCF_000935625.1). Lineage (NCBI taxonomy): Eukaryota > Metazoa > Chordata > Amphibia > Anura > Dicroglossidae > Nanorana > Nanorana parkeri. Next base: position 180,715 of record NW_017306842.1, on the reverse strand, counting down.
AAGGGGGTAAATTAACTACCAATACCTTTCGTAAACCCACAGCGGCCAATACAGTGTTACATGCGGATAGCCACCACCCACCTTCTCTGAAGCGGGCGATACCTACAGGCCAATTCTTACGCCTAAGAAGAAATTGCACCTCATATTGCACCATATATGTCCATGAGGACTTCAAACTAGAATCAAAAGCAATGTATGCCCGCTTCAGAGAACGTGGCTACTCACATAGGACACTAAGAAGAAGTTTATCAATAGCCAAAAGAAGGAATAGGGAAGACCTCCTGAAAAGTACAACTAAAGAAGCTAAACAAGAGACACAAGACCAGAGGGTCCGCATGATAACACAATATGGCTCTGGTTGGTCCATGTTGAAACACATACTGAATAAACATTGGCACATCCTCCAACTTTGCCCTACTCTAGCAGGGATAGTGGACCCGCACCCCCTGGTCACAGCGAGACATGCACGAAATCTGAGGGATGAATTGGTATCCTCTGAATTTAGGCCCACCCCCCAAGATACATGGCTGGCGAAAACTACGAAACCAAAGGGAATGTTTGCTTGTGGGCACTGCCATATATGTCCATTCGTTCAAAAAACCAAACAATTTATAGACTCAACAGGCACTTCCAACTATAATATCCAGCACTTCATTAACTGTAATACAACACGGGTCATCTACCAGTTGGAGTGCCTTTGTAAGAAGTTCTATATCGGAAAGACAAAACGTGAGCTAAAAGTTAGAATTGGAGAACATTTAAGGGATATACGAAATCGTGATCCAGACAGCCCACTAGCACAACACTTCTTAAAGTTTCACGGAGGAAAAACCACAGGGATAAAGGTCAAGGGAATACATGCACTCAAATTATCAGCACGTAGGGGGGACTTTGACAAAGTCCTACTACAAAAAGAAAAAATGTGGATCTTTAAACTCAATACGATGATCCCAAATGGACTTAATAATGAGTGCAATCTACAGGTATTCCTATGACCTTTACCTCTATGGTACTCAATGTGCCAGCCCCTTACTTTCCAAATCAATTTAAATTTGTATCTATAAGACTTAATTTTTATATTGTACTCCCCTACTTGATCCTAGGTGGTTAAGAACTAAGTGCAGCTATGAAACGAGGGTCGGAGAGTTAAATGGTAGTACCAAAAAACTTTCCTACTTATGGTCCTGTCTCCCTAAACCCCAAACCCCCCCCTGCCCCCCAGTGGCAAGAAACCTAGAAACTAAATGTGCAAGTAAGCAATCTATCTACGGCACTAAACGGGCTAATTGCAATGCAAGAGAAACTGCATAAAAGTCCCGTGATTCAAATCAACCACCAGGATCTGACGAAGCCCCGAGAACGTAGTCCAGTTACGGGATGCTAGCTTGACTAACTGCATGTCAGACACCTGACCAGTTGGCGTGGACAAACTAAATTACAGGAGGAAAAAGGGTTTTTACATTTGATCGAGAAACACCCTTGGAAACAAACACAGGGATTGTCCAAAATCGTGGTCTATACAGGAGGATTTAATCTCGAGGATCACTTGAAAAGCCTGATGCTGGGCTATAATGAAAAATATCAGCTAAAAATTCAAGTGGATAACAGCCTAATGATTCAGATTGACCGGTTGGAGTACCAAGGAACCGTGAGTAGATGTTACTCGAGTTGAAGCATGTCACACACAGACTGGAGGTATAATCCCCTAGTGTGGTCATAACTCAGCGGCAACCAAAATATATATATATACTCACCGGGTCATATACCACATACCATATATTTAGCTATATCCTACTTGAATTTCTACAATCAAGATAACATCATATATACACACCTCCCTTACTTCAAGACATGAACACCCAATAATTGGACTTAATACCAAGGAACATTGCTTTTTGAGTAAAGCCAGGCAGTTCATATAATATATTGAATATACTTTCCCCATCCATCAAAGCCCCCCTTTTTCACTATCCGTTTTTCCTTCATTTGAGGACCACCATATGGCATTATTTGCGCTGATCAGCTAGCTCCCTGTGTGTTTGAATAGTGGCATGTATGTATGGATTGTTGCAATAATCTTTTATTGACGTTGTAGGTGGTGGGTTTTGTACTGTGCATTCGCTTTGAATATGAGTGTATATTGTTATTTAATAAAACTTTTTGATACTACCATTTAACTCTCGTTTCATAGCTGCACTTAGTTCTTAACCACCTAGGTTAGAACCAATTGTTTCAATTACTGTCTCTTCTGAGCAGCTGAGGGTTGTTTGCTAGCCAGTGAGAGAAAATCAGGTCACTTCTGACCAATTAAGGGAGTGGAACTCTGGATACACCTTTTCCTTTTTTCTATGCTATTCTAGTAGGGACCATATACCACCGTAGAATAACTTTATAATTGATTTCCAAAACATTGGTATTTTGTAAGCATGATTTAGTGTTCTTCCAAATGCGTTGCCAGTCATCTTCGCTGAGATTGTGATCAATATCCTGTTCCCACTTCTGAACATAGGAGGGAGGGGGGGGGAATTCCCTTTTATTTACATTTAGCTGTGGGGAGGGGAATGCCCGGCCTACAGCTGATTTGATGGAAGTGCCCATTGCACTTTCTTATTCGGAGAAGTTCATGTTTGGACTGTATTTGGTCCAAACCTGCACTCATCCCTAATAACAATAATATACTCAATTAATTGTTACTTAACTTTAAATTAGGGGCTTTAATGAGTCCTGATGTTTGATACATGCTTCTGTTTAAGATGCAGTTCTCCCTGGCTAGGGAGCACAGTTATGGCTTCCTTGCATCCTGCAGCTCCCTGTTCTCTCTAAACAGGGGGCTATGTGATCTCATGCTCTGCCTCCTTCCATTTCCTGACAACATTGCTTCCTGGTTAACCAACCTTTTAAACTAGCTAAACAAGCTAATTACCATTTAAATAGAGGAAACCACGCTTCTGGATAAAACAAAATTAATTATTTAACTTACAAATGGTACCTAAAAATGATTTTCCATATCCGCTATAAAATCACTAAAATGGCCATATCAACACACACATTCACCTTGTCTGCAGCCTACATATTAACTGGAGGCCAGGACTGAGAACAACCAGGAAATAATCCACATACTTCTTTGGATCAACGACTTTAGTGCCAGGAGCCATACATTATCAATTTAATGCTGCAATGAACGCTGGTAAACACTGTAAATAAATCACAAAGTGCTGGAAGAATGCAGCTACTACATACAACCATGGGGGGGCTGCCTTTTTCCAGCAGTTTGTAATCTGTTTGTTCAGTGATTACATGATTGTGACATAGAAATCATCATTTGTTGCTCAGGCTAACTGAGGTAAGAGAGGTAAGAAGTTATAATAGCAAAGTTGCTAGGTATCGCCCAATATATTTAAGTAATTAAATCAAGATTTAATTCCTGTTTTAATTATTTATTATTTTTTTCATTAAGGTTAATAGTAGAAGATGTTCAGATACGAATTCAAATGATGGCAGAGAGGTTTAATATATTCTAAATAATTTAATTGCTCTTCTCTATTTCAGAAAATCATTAGGGGGGGCATCCATGCTGTAGAATCTGCATGTAGATTACACTAGTCTACATATTTTGGGAAATTATCGACCTCTGAGATAAAATGTGCAAATTCTTACATATTTTGATTAGATGAATAAGAAAACAGGTGATAAAGGTGCTGGTTGGCTAAAGTTTTCAAGATATTTCACAATAAAGACTTATACACAGGCAAGTATATTTGCCTGCAAGGGAGGGAGGTGTCTGATGATCATGATGCCTCGTAACTTCTCAACAAAGTATGGTAGAACATGTAGAGTATGTATACATTTATCTTCACTTTGAGACTAAAGATTATTACCTAACTGTAATTGATTGTTCTTTTATTGCAAGGTGCATTTGTCTTGGTCAGATCTACGCATCATACAGTAACATCTGGTGACTTGTGAAATTGTCATTGCCTAACATTTCCAAGAAACAGTTGCTTGATATTTTCCCACAGAAGCCAAGATGCCTCAAAACTGTGTAAACAACGCAGATAACTTCTGCTACATTTGTGGCCAGGTTACATTTGCATCTCAAAAGCGCAGTATGATTGTAAAAAAGGCATACCACCTATATTTTGGATGCAAAATAGGGGATCAGGACAAGAGTTGGGCCCCTCATTATTATTGCATTACATGTGCAACTTATCTGCGTCATTTGCTAAACAAGAAGAAAAAGTCCATACCTTTTGCCGTCGCCATGGTGTGGAGGGAACCCACCAATCATAGTAGCTACTGTTATGTTTGTGTGAGTTATCTCCGGCTACTTCAGAGCTTCCTAAAATCTATGTTTACCGCAGGTATTCTGGTTCTATTCAAACGGTAGTTGGAAATTTGTATCAGAAGAATGTTGAAGGATAGGAACTACTGTAAGTATTTTTTTAGCATGGAAGGTGTTGCAGAATGTGTTCACACTAAATAAAAAAATAAAACATAAAAAACAATCTGCGGCTGCCAGGACAGCTTGAATTTGCAAGTGTCCTGTAATAATTACTTTTATATACCGTGAAGGCAGTAGACTGACAAAATGGAATTAACCCAATCCCTGCTGCAATAAAGAGGAGAAATGCTTTCTGGACTTAAAGTAACCAAGAAGGATAAAGCAACAAGATATTTTAAAGCTGAACCCCAGGCAGATATAAAACACACTTATGAATGGAGCTCTGTATTCATTAATATATGTTTTTATTTTATTTTTTATCCAAGTGGTGCAAGTATCTAAATTTTCACTTAATATCAGCCTTTTACATTTCAACATACAGCATTGAGTTGTGCTGTAGACCTCATGTGCTAACAAGGGACATGCTTATAGGAGAAAAGAGCGGAATGACAGCGATAAGTTCATCTCGCTGCATTTTTATCGCTTTGCAGTCACAGGTAAGGGTGAGGGACAACACCTGTTAGTGTTATTTAAAGTAGTACTAAAGGCTTGACATTTTTTTACCTTAACACATTCTCTGTACTAAGGTAAAAGAAAAACAGTAACTTTCTATAACCCCTGTCCCCCCACACTTACCTATGGTCACTTGTCTCTTCCACTAGGGCCAGGAAGATACATGACATTCCCTGAACTTCCTGGTTGTGGGGGAGGGTACTGAGGGCAGAGGAGCGATAGGCTCCTTCTATTGTCAGTCAAACTGCAACTCTGAGAGCAGTACACTGTGTGTGTCCATGGATGCACTCAGCCAGGCGTGGGCACAGCCAAGAACAGCAGCCTGCTAGCTGATGGAGACACCCAAACATAGTAGGGGAGTCTAGAGGTTAGGGGGGACAACTAGAGAATGAATGAATAAAAAAGTTTAAAGAAAAAAATGTGAATTCAAGTAAGTCTGGCCCTCATAATAAAAAGAAGGAAGATTTAATTTAACTTTAACAGCAGCCTTTTCATGCAGCCACCGGGAGTGAAAGGAAATCCCTGCACAACATAAAAATCACTTGAATCACATGCTTTTCCATACCGAGAAGTACTAGATATTTCCTTACGCTAAAATGAAGGGAAGTAAAGGAAAGGTAAGTATATGGTGCTGGCAACTGAGGTGGGGGGTTGACGTAAACCTGTTGCAATATCTTAAAAGGGCAAATAGCAGGTTTGCTTGAAATGCATTTTTCATCTCTGTCATTCTCAAACTCCCAGCCAATCATATTGCTCAATACTAATATGATTGGCTGGGAGTTTGAGAATGGCAGAGATGAAAAATGCATATGGCTACCATAAAGTAGCTGTGTAATTATATGGCATTTACTACACTGGCACGGGGTCTTTATGATGTGGGAAAGATCAATTGAATCATCTTTATCATACTGTATAATAAAAAAAGGTTTTGAATATTCAGAATGGATTTTGGTCTCATGGATACACTGAGATAAATGTAGAGGCTGTTATGATGGCCTTCTAATGTAAATGTTAGTTGCTCAGCCCTTTCTGAATTGAAAAGTTTCTAAATCAATGATTGAGATAAGCATGCCTATCAGTAAATTCATAGTGAAGTCAAAACACACTATCTCAATACTTGTTTGAATGACTCAGAAATTGCTGAAGCCATTGACTGAACATGACAGCTAAGCAACCAGCATTATTAGAAAGAGGGTTGAGCACCGGTAGACTCTGTATTTTCTTGATACTGGTTTCTTTTTAATTCTGCATATTTAATACAAATAGCAAAGATATTGATCATGTGATTCTACACTTTATCACTATTTATCGCTGAAACTACCGTATTTTTCGCTCCATAAAACCCACTTTTTTCCTCCAAAAGGCGGGCAAAATATCTGTGCGTCTTATGGAACGAATGTGTACCCAGGGGTGTGGAATCCCTATCGCCCGACGCCCAGGACATGCAGCTAGTTTTTTTGTACATTTAGCACTGCTCCTGACAAGCAGAGCTAAATGTATAGTGTGGGGCCGCCACTCGTTTTCATACAAGTGATCTGATTAGATCACTTGTATAAAAGGAGCAGCGGCGATCCTATCCCCCCCCCCCCCCCCGTAGTGGTTTTCGGGGTACCCAATACTCTGGGGGACCCGTGACCACGGCATAGGAGCTCACCATCGAGCCCGTAGAGCAGACGAAGAACGTCCATTCTTCGTCTGCTCTGTGTTATCACTGAGACCGTAATGTAATCATAGGTGGCGCTGTAATCAGCCTTAACAGCTGTCAGGAACTACACAGAACCTTACCTCGCGTCTTATGGTCAGGTGCGTGTTATGGAGCGCAAAATACAGTATATTAAAATTGTTCAGGGTTTTGTGAATACATTTGTGTAACCAATACTGATAAGAAGCCATCACCAGCACACCATCTTCACCAAATTCAGAACTTCTTTATTGCAATTAACATATCACAAATAGAAAATACCATTTTTCCGGACCGCACAGGATCCCTTCATAAGACAGTGCCTGATGAAGGGATCCTGTGTGGTCCAGAAATGTCGCATTTTCTGTTTGTGATATGTTGATTGAAAGACATCAATAAAGATGCTCTTAATTTGATGAAGAAGGTGTGTTGGTGACTTCCTCTTCTTATGTTGCTTCAGGTGGTGCCATCCGCCGGTCACTTCACTACCCGTAGGTGAATGAAAGGGGACTTACTGGTCAGGTGTGCAATGGGCTACGTGCAAAAACAAATACTGATATTTCATACTCAGAGATCACTAATAAAAAAGCTTGACCTCAGTTGATATTACAACTTGAATGACTTTTCCACTAATTTGTATAATTTAAATAACAGTAAATAACCCCCCTTTGCCACTGCTGAATAGATTAATGATTTGCTTTCCACCAGTCTAAAATATACTACTCTGGGTATCTTGCTAATAAATATCATTCTTGTTACTGAAATGACTGACAGTTATACACACTTTGATCAACTGCAGGAAGCATAATTTCAACAAACAATGAACTCCTAAAGGCTAAGAACTCTAGACCTAGGACCACTAAAAGCTCTAATTTCTAATAGCTATACTTTAAAGGACATGGCAAATAAAGAAAAAGTACTGTTCTGTGAGTTCCTACAAGGTCTGGTATAGAAAGAAAATTGGGACTGCATGCTTTACATCAGAACTTGTCTCAGTCACGTATCAACTGACTTAGCCATATGAGCAATCAAAAATGAAAACTGAGGACAGCTAATAAGTTTGGACAAAAAAAAAATGTATTTGTAAGCAAAAAATCTCAAAAAATAACATTTTCACATTTTAATATCTCACAGAGAAAAATATGCGGAAATGAGTACAGAATTCTAAAAAAAATAAATAATTACTTTCATTTCAATGTTACATTCTTTTCATTTGAAAATGTTAAAAACCAATAAAATATTTTGAAAAGTAAAAAAAAATAAAATAAATAAATCTCCCAATAACGTACTGAAATTCTCATTTCAATTTATATCCAAACCTGGCAGTTTTTGCTCAGTTTATGTTGAAGCTCTGAGCATTCAGCCGTGAACTTAGAAGAATGATGGTAATGGAAAACAGTAAAATATGGCATTTGCCCCAGAAGATGTGTACTTTCATGACTACCATTTCTTGAAGACACACAACATTAAATTCCCTATACATGCTTGCTGACTTGTTGATCAATACATAGCTCCACAGTACCTTGAACCAGGCAGATATCCTTTAGCAACGAAATGATCAAATGCATTCCGCCGTTTAGAGAATAACAGCTGCCTGAAATATGAATATGCTTGTTACAGAAACAGTTTGGTCATTTAAATGATCTTGCTTTATGTTTTGATTTTGCTGCTAAAAACAGCAGTACAGTGTGTAACACCTGTAGGTGTGATCATATAGTCTGCTGACATGATTTATGATCCCTGCATATGAAAAATTTCGTAATCTAACATGTAGAGGACTTGATGATAATAAAGGTCACCATTAGCTTTCTAAACACATTTTAGGTACAATGCATGGTTGCCCTTTTTCCAAGTATACTGTACATTTTCCTCTGTATGCATCAGTTAGATAAAGGTTCTGTTAAAGCTTAACTCCATCCAATCTGCTACAAACACATATCGTAAGCTGGCCATACACCTTACAACCATCGCACGACTGTCGTTGTGCGATGGTTGTAAGGTGATTACAATTTCGTACGATCTGCCCATCTTGGACAGGCAGATCGTACACCTGTCCACACCGGCCCATGCAGCATGCTCGAAAGATGAAAGTTGGGCGACCTTACAGTAGAAGTGGTCGCACGCTGCCCATACACCTGCCGATTATTGTACGATCGCGGGATCATCCGCGATTATCGTACGATAATCGGCAGGTTTATGGGCACCTTAAAGCATACAGTATATGGTAGCTGTTGCACCTGCCAGAGGAATTGTACTTCTGTCCATCCAGTCCTGAGATTCTAACAGCCCTACCCTATCCTACTCACATCAAGGCATAAAACCTGTTGTTTCTCTCTTGCTCTCAAGTTACACTTACAGGTCTTGTCCCTCCCCCACCCTGTGACTGGACAGTAAAAGGAAAAAACATCAGACTGATGAGCTCATCTCTGAAACTCTGCTCTCTTCTCCTGTAAAGTGATATTAAAGTCAAAAAGGTGTTTAAGCTTGTTCAGATGCTGATTACTGTAAATCACTTACAATGGATGCTGCTTCTGATGTTTAAAAGTTGTAGCTTCCTGCAGAATCAGCTGCTCCCCTGAGCACAGGTCCTGATATCATGTTTTAGGGTGACTGCTTTCCTTTTGCAGGGTCTTATGGAGCCATCCTTGTGTGTGCTAGTTAGGTGTGTGTGTCTCCACAAACACACAGGAAAAGCAGGGCAAGCAACTCACCTCCTCCCTGCCCTCCCTACCCCCTTCCTTACTCTTCCCTTTACCAAGTTAGTAGATGGACAGGTGCTGGAGACTGTTCTGCCCCCTTGTGATCTTGTACTGGGCAGGAAGTTCAGAGAAGTAGACCTAAGAGAGTCGGAGGCAATTGTTCGGAAATATGATGCGTTTGGGCAAAAATCTGAGAAGTACTTTGCTGGCCAATGTATAATTGTTTGATCTGGATTTATTACTGGAAAAAAAAAGAGTTTAATATCACAAGCCTGATCCTTGTTGGCACATGACTACTGCAGCATAACTGACTGGCTCCTTATGCTGCTTCTTCTTGACTGGGCCCTGCTGTACGGGAAACATAGAAATACTTTTTTATTACTGATGTATTGAGGAATACAGAGATGGATTGATTTGTGTACTTTATTTCTGCCTGAAGTTCAACTTTAACAACCAGAGGCATTTACAGATATGTTGGGTGTGCTCAGTCTTGCAGTATTGAAGTCCCCAGGCCTGGGAAACTGGGACATATCCAACCAAACTTCATTGTTCACTGACCTACAACTACAATGGGGTTGTTTTACTAAAGACAATTAGAGGTAATTTGCCCTTTTCTGGGAAAGTCTCCCCTTAGCTTAGTGAATGAGGTGAAGCTCTGCTGACTTCCATTGGCCAATCTTGTGCAACCAAAAATACAGTTTTTTAAAAACATTTTCCTTGCACATGATTGGATATTCTGTGCAAAGTGAAATTTCACCACATTCGCCAAGCTAAGGGAAACTTCCCCTGCAAAGTGCAAATTCCCTTGCAAAGTAAACAGCTTATTTGCCTTTGGTAAATCAACTGCATTATGCAGCAAAACGAGTGACCCAGAGCAATGGGCTTGTAAGTGGCAAACACATTTTTTCCTTGATGTACTAGCAGTATGCACGGATAGTATAATGTACCATTATATTGACATGGCATGGAATAGGTTGATGCTGACAGCTACGGAAAACCCAAGACAATTTTCCATGGTGACTATATATGTGCCATATACCATTCTGCTGATATTACATCTGTGGTGTCATAGGATGTCAATGCAAGATAGAACACATTGAGAGGAATTTATCAAAACTGGAACAGACAAAAACTGGAGCAGAAAAAAACTGGAGCAGCTGTGCAGGGCAATCAATCAGTGTCTCTGTTTAATTTTCAAATCTTAACTGAACAAACTGAAGATATAAGCTGATTGGTTGTCATGCACAGCTGCTCTAGATTTTGTCTGCTCCAGTTTTGATAAATTCTTCCCAATATATGTAGTTAAAGATACAATGGAGGGTTTATTTTATAATATAGGGCAAAGACAGATGATAAACAAAAAGCAGTAACTCATGAGAAGCTGTCATATTCCAGGTTTTGTCCTAAAAGTCAATTATTATATTATATTATTATTATTACACGGGATTTATATAGCGCCAACATTTTGTGCAGCGCTTTACAAGTCACTGCACTTTGCACATTGTTATTTAGCTAATTGAATAAGAATACTTTAAAGTGTAACACCAGTTCCAACCCCTTTTTCTAGCTTTGGATAGTGTGGGTTTGAGCATCTGTGGAGTTATCACTGCTATGTCATCAATGTGGAGATGTCACCTCACTTCTTGTCCTTGAGGCATAACAAGAAGCTTTCAGATATCTCCCCCTAGTGAGGGAATAACCCACCTTTTACTGTTGTCGTTGACATCAGTGTATCTTTTGAAAGATTTCCCCTTTTTGCCTTCCTAATGACAACTCAAATATTAAATATTTTCTCACTTTAGGGAATTCAATTTTAATTGAAGTCCTGGACACTCAATAGGAAATCACAGTATAGGAAATCTCCCCAAATGAAGACAACAATGGCAATATGACTTACTATGTTACTGTTCTGCTGCATGCTGCCTCAAATGACATCACGTGAGGGGAAATGTTCCTAAGAGAAACACACCAAACAAAACCAGCAGAGGTTCTAACCAACATTTTAAAACTAAGAAATAGTTTTTCTTTATCTGCCAAAGAATTTGTATTTCTAGATATACAGTTTTGAGATTTACACAGCACAGCCCTGTTTGGCAGGGCTTGATACTTATTATTACTCACATAGCCTTACCAGCAAATCCAAGGTATGGTGTGGTGTTGCCTTCTCCTAGATATACAGGACATATGTCACAACCACTGGAACATACGGACAACTTCGGAACATTAGCCGTCTTGCTGTGCTCGTAATTTTATTGAACAAAAATACTGCTGTCCCTTGGGAAGTTCTGCCCAATCAGTTTATGCAAGTAAAAACAAATACATGCCTTATTTATATCAAGGAAGACAAAACACACCAATATTTTCTTGTAAGGAAGCACAGTGGATGAGTCTTCCAAAAAGATGAGAGAATATAGGATAGACTCCACGGAATTGCTGGGATGTTTGTGAGGTTCATGCATTATTTTCTTTAATGCACTCCATCGCATGTTTAGACAGCTAATTTATTCGGAACACAAGGACTTTGTTTGCTACATTGGCGGAAGAAGATATGACACTTTTAACTACATATTATGTGCAGTGTCATGGACCCATATGTTTTCTAGATTTTTAACTTTTTATCTATATGGGGTTTCACAATATGTGATGGTGTCAGAAAGCCAGAGCCAGAGTTCGAGTGTCGCCGTCTGCGCATGCGCAGGCGCCTGTTGTGGACAATAGAGCCATAATAGGAGCAGCGTCTTTGCATGGACGTGCGCATGTACGTGCACGTCGTGCGCGTGTTTGTGCGCACGGGCACGCGCCGACGTGTCATTTGAACAATTGGCGCCAACTGGGCTATAAAGGCTGTGTTCAACTATCCTCCTATGCTGTCAGATCGTCAGCTTCCTGTGTTCTGTGTTCCTGTATTTTCTGTATCCTGATTACCTGTTACTGACCCGGCTTGGACTACCCTCTGTTGTTGCTTGCTCCCTGAAGACCCCGGCTTGTTTTTGACCTTGATTCTGCCTCACCCCTTGTACTACGTTGCTAGCTCGTTGATGACCTCGGCCTGCTTGACGATCCTTCTGCCTTGTGTGTTCTGCTTCCAGCTTCCTCAGCTCATCGTATCTAAAGCCTTCTGGATCCTCTTCAGTGCATCCGCATCCTGCTTCCTGCCCGGATCTACGCACTTCATCTCATCTCGCAGACGCAACAGGCTAACCAGCCTCTGGCACCCTTGCCCCTTTTTCCCCCGGCGCCCTGTAACCAATCCAGGTGCTCCGGGACCGGAGCTGTGAGAGAGGCCGCCCTCGTCAACTCAGACTCCCCTAAGGTACGTGACAGATGGTTATACAATTTGGAAGATTGATTTATATTTATTTTTTTTAAAAGGGGAAATTATGGACAGAAGTTGAATATAAAGTAATTATGTCTGCCTGTTTGGGTCCTTTTCAAATGGTTACAGAAAAACGAATAATTATCCCCCAATAGTGATCCCATATGTCCTGAATCTCAAAAATGTGTAAACCTAATATCATATAATTTTTGAGATTCAGGACATATGGATATTGATGTCAATATACTCTAGCCATGGCTGGTAGAGAATGTGTGTTTTTTAGGATGTTTTAAATGTATATATTTGTTGTTTGATTTTTTTTTTTCATTTTCATTTTTTTGTGTTTTTCTTGATTTTTTTCTACATGGTTGTTAATAAATTTATAATCTTCTATGAAATTGATAGTGTGATTAACCCTTTGTGGGATTTCTATTGGGAGATACTTATTCTTTTTTCTGTAACGGATTTATATTTATCCTTATTAAATGTTGGTTTTGCACTATGACTTCTGGCGGTATGTCTAAGATATCTCCGGTAAATAGAAGGCTTCTTTTCTAGGTGATTATATTAGGAGTTGATGTGCCTTGGACACTACACCACGTTATAGTAAATGGAATGTATTGGTTAAGGTTTGAACCCTTTGCTTACTATGTGCCCTCTTTAGACTTTTGGTGTTGATGTGAAATAAATAGGGCTGGACCACACAACAACCATTGACGGTTATGTCTGGGGGTAAAGGGTGGGGATGGGGTGGAACTCAATCATCACAGAGATTAGACACTCCCAGAAGAGGAGAAGGTTATGATGTGCAGAAGGGAGTGGAAGGAAGGAGGCTGTGCTAGGGAACTGACTAGTCACTTTTTCTAGCAAGTTAAAAGACAATTGCTACTAAGCGCATTCATTTTTTTCATTTGCAATACTTTATTATCCTGAAATATGTTTATTAATCTTAACATTTGTACATCATTTATTATTTGCACATGCACAGACTCTGGGAACTAAAATTGTTTCATCTTTTAAAGTGACATCATAAGGAAATATATGGGTTATATAGCATAGTATTGGTGAATTAAACAATGATGGGACACAGCTGAGAGAAAAGTCATTGAACAGTAAAAACAAGCAATTAAGTTTATTTCTCTCTACCATAATTGGACCTCTGGGGAAAATAGAATTTTTTATTTTACTGTGACCAGCGTAAGCAGTATGTCAGGTTTCATTCGTGTTAATGCATGACACTATACAGATAAATAACACTATCTTCTTTTGAGTTATTATTGCAGTGTATACCTTTTATTTTTTTTACCTATTTTTTTTATTTACTTGCACAGTTATTTTTCCATATTTCTGCTATTGTATTAAATGTAGAGGTTTAAAGATTAGCTATTGGAGGGAACTATGTATTTAATTGCAATCATTCAGGTGCCCTATTTAACAACTGTTGAAACATGATATCAGCCACATAGGGAGTGAATGGTTTACAGTGGAATAGCCAACTTACAGTTTTGCATTGTGACACGGAGCTGTTAAACACAACCCTGCAAAATAGCATGATTAGAAAATATGTCTGTCTTCATGAACACATACTAGTTGCAATCTATACTTAGAAAATGGACCGTTTAAATCTAAAAGTGTATTTCCACTTTTGCATCAAAATTGAGATGTCTGTATTATATTTGTTATATGTTCTCATTCACATAGCATGACTTAAGAACAAATGACATGCTGGCAAATCTCTATAAGTTGTAAACTAAATTTGAAACACTGTGTCCTAACAAAGGATTAGAGATATAGAAGCATTGTATGCTAATAAGAGAAAGCTCAGAGTATCCCTAGACTTTCTATGGGGACAATCATTTGTTTTCTGTCACTTTGAAATGGAAGTGAGATGCTTGTAGTATTCCCAAAACCTTGCCCAACAGAAATATCTAAACATTAAGAAATATTTTTTTTCCAATATTTTTCGTTATGCTGTGTGAATAGGAACATATAACAAGCATATAGTGGGGTTGTCTCAAATTTGACTCTAAAAGGGGAAACGCACATTCATAGTGTTATTTACATTTATTTCCATAAGGTCACTTCTCTTCAGAGTATATACCTTGGTTATTGTAAAGTGACAATGGAAATGCACCATTATGCTAGCAAGATGAACTATTTTACAAGTTCATTAATGAAGCAATTAATACAGAGCAATTGTGTTCTTTGCACAGGAGGGGTTATTACATGTACATATTATTATTTTATATAACATATATTTATAAATATGCATTTATGAATTATAGTTCTGCTATAAACTACACAAATGTGCTGATTCATTATTTTTTTCTTTTTCTTCATATGCATACCATAACCCTGACATAACATGATGTGTACGGAGAACATTAAAGGAGAAATATGGGGTAAGTGTTTTTCCCCATAGTTCTCCTAAGGGTCACGGGAGGACATAAACTAGTGTCCTCCCGTGACCCAAATCTCAGTATATTGCGAGCAACCCATAAAACCAATAAGACTTGACTGGTTATTAAAGGTTACTTCCCTTTGCACATTGTCACTGTGCAAAAATTAAAATTCTGGACAGGTTTTCATATCTGTCTCTGACCCCAATGAAGAGATTGTCCCTTGCTTCCTGTGGGTTTTGCAAATGGAGAGTGTGGGTCAGGAAGATACAGGCAATAACAAAACAAAAGAAGTCAGAATATCTAACCTTGCCCCACTCTATTAAAACTTAGATTGTTTGTGCCCCATTGAAGAGATTAAAAATCACGTCCTGCCCTGAAAGGAAGTAAGGAGAAATCTCCTCAGAAGGTGTAAAGGTGACAATAAAAACCTGACATGTTTTAAACCTTCCCAATTCTACTCAAAACAAAATAAATAAGGTTTAGCCAAGGTTGGGTTTTAAAGTATACAATAAAGTTTCTAATATTGAAAAGGGAAGGCATGTCTGATTGTAAAAGACAACCCTTTTTTTTTTTTATTAACATAGGGAGGACATACCTTATTATAGTTGTCCAAGCTTTTTGCACATGGAAATAGGCACCTCAGAATCTGCAGTTTAGACCTGTCATAATGTGTAGATAACTTCTATTTCTTTTTTCATATGAGCAGTTTCTCCTACTTAGTAGCATTGGGATGGGAGAAGAGTGAGTGTCTGGCCTAGTGTAATAAAATGGTCAGAAATGGTCCTGATTAACAGTCTGTTCTGACACTAGGAAATGATTAGATATGTTTAGCAATTTTATGCAGAACTTAAGAATAATTTATGTTTCCTGGCACTTATCTCCAAAGGTGTGCCTTCAAGGTTCAGCGCCAGCATGAATGCTTGTTTCCAGAGCAACAATTTCTCCAGAGATTCTTTTATTTTCATCCTCAGATATGACATAGAACTGTGATAATTTTGCTGATACACTGTATACATCATCCCACTTGTCAGGTAGATGATTTTTTTCGTGTCAGATGACTTATATTATCTATTTCAACTATTCATGCTTTAGATAAAAAGCATGTTAAGAGCTAGGCATTAAAAATACAGATGTGTGTCGTAAGCAGCTGTGATGGACTGCATTATTTCATTATTACACCAAATGCCATTTCTAAATATAGATCAAATGGCACAAGACAGCTGCTTATTGACGCATGTCATTATGGGGTCCGGAGTCAGTCGCAGAAATTAGATTTTAGTTCTTCTTGAATAATGTCATTTGAACAATTGGCGCCAACTGGGCTATAAAGGCTGTGTTCAACTATCCTCCTATGCTGTCAGATCGTCAGCTTCCTGTGTTCTGTGTTCCTGTATTTTCTGTATCCTGATTACCTGTTACTGACCCGGCTTGGACTACCCTCTGTTGTTGCTTGCTCCCTGAAGACCCCGGCTTGTTTTTGACCTTGATTCTGCCTCACCCCTTGTACTACGTTGCTAGCTCGTTGATGACCTCGGCCTGCTTGACGATCCTTCTGCCTTGTGTGTTCTGCTTCCAGCTTCCTCAGCTCATCGTATCTAAAGCCTTCTGGATCCTCTTCAGTGCATCCGCATCCTGCTTCCTGCCCGGATCTACGCACTTCATCTCATCTCGCAGACGCAACAGGCTAACCAGCCTCTGGCACCCTTGCCCCTTTTTCCCCCGGCGCCCTGTAACCAATCCAGGTGCTCCGGGACCGGAGCTGTGAGAGAGGCCGCCCTCGTCAACTCAGACTCCCCTAAGGTACGTGACAGATGGTTATACAATTTGGAAGATTGATTTATATTTATTTTTTTTAAAAGGGGAAATTATGGACAGAAGTTGAATATAAAGTAATTATGTCTGCCTGTTTGGGTCCTTTTCAAATGGTTACAGAAAAACGAATAATTATCCCCCAATAGTGATCCCATATGTCCTGAATCTCAAAAATGTGTAAACCTAATATCATATAATTTTTGAGATTCAGGACATATGGATATTGATGTCAATATACTCTAGCCATGGCTGGTAGAGAATGTGTGTTTTTTAGGATGTTTTAAATGTATATATTTGTTGTTTGATTTTTTTTTTTCATTTTCATTTTTTTGTGTTTTTCTTGATTTTTTTCTACATGGTTGTTAATAAATTTATAATCTTCTATGAAATTGATAGTGTGATTAACCCTTTGTGGGATTTCTATTGGGAGATACTTATTCTTTTTTCTGTAACGGATTTATATTTATCCTTATTAAATGTTGGTTTTGCACTATGACTTCTGGCGGTATGTCTAAGATATCTCCGGTAAATAGAAGGCTTCTTTTCTAGGTGATTATATTAGGAGTTGATGTGCCTTGGACACTACACCACGTTATAGTAAATGGAATGTATTGGTTAAGGTTTGAACCCTTTGCTTACTATGTGCCCTCTTTAGACTTTTGGTGTTGATGTGAAATAAATAGGGCTGGACCACACAACAACCATTGACGGTTATGTCTGGGGGTAAAGGGTGGGGATGGGGTGGAACTCAATCATCACAGAGATTAGACACTCCCAGAAGAGGAGAAGGTTATGATGTGCAGAAGGGAGTGGAAGGAAGGAGGCTGTGCTAGGGAACTGACTAGTCACTTTTTCTAGCAAGTTAAAAGACAATTGCTACTAAGCGCATTCATTTTTTTCATTTGCAATACTTTATTATCCTGAAATATGTTTATTAATCTTAACATTTGTACATCATTTATTATTTGCACATGCACAGACTCTGGGAACTAAAATTGTTTCATCTTTTAAAGTGACATCATAAGGAAATATATGGGTTATATAGCATAGTATTGGTGAATTAAACAATGATGGGACACAGCTGAGAGAAAAGTCATTGAACAGTAAAAACAAGCAATTAAGTTTATTTCTCTCTACCATAATTGGACCTCTGGGGAAAATAGAATTTTTTATTTTACTGTGACCAGCGTAAGCAGTATGTCAGGTTTCATTCGTGTTAATGCATGACACTATACAGATAAATAACACTATCTTCTTTTGAGTTATTATTGCAGTGTATACCTTTTATTTTTTTTACCTATTTTTTTTATTTACTTGCACAGTTATTTTTCCATATTTCTGCTATTGTATTAAATGTAGAGGTTTAAAGATTAGCTATTGGAGGGAACTATGTATTTAATTGCAATCATTCAGGTGCCCTATTTAACAACTGTTGAAACATGATATCAGCCACATAGGGAGTGAATGGTTTACAGTGGAATAGCCAACTTACAGTTTTGCATTGTGACACGGAGCTGTTAAACACAACCCTGCAAAATAGCATGATTAGAAAATATGTCTGTCTTCATGAACACATACTAGTTGCAATCTATACTTAGAAAATGGACCGTTTAAATCTAAAAGTGTATTTCCACTTTTGCATCAAAATTGAGATGTCTGTATTATATTTGTTATATGTTCTCATTCACATAGCATGACTTAAGAACAAATGACATGCTGGCAAATCTCTATAAGTTGTAAACTAAATTTGAAACACTGTGTCCTAACAAAGGATTAGAGATATAGAAGCATTGTATGCTAATAAGAGAAAGCTCAGAGTATCCCTAGACTTTCTATGGGGACAATCATTTGTTTTCTGTCACTTTGAAATGGAAGTGAGATGCTTGTAGTATTCCCAAAACCTTGCCCAACAGAAATATCTAAACATTAAGAAATATTTTTTTTCCAATATTTTTCGTTATGCTGTGTGAATAGGAACATATAACAAGCATATAGTGGGGTTGTCTCAAATTTGACTCTAAAAGGGGAAACGCACATTCATAGTGTTATTTACATTTATTTCCATAAGGTCACTTCTCTTCAGAGTATATACCTTGGTTATTGTAAAGTGACAATGGAAATGCACCATTATGCTAGCAAGATGAACTATTTTACAAGTTCATTAATGAAGCAATTAATACAGAGCAATTGTGTTCTTTGCACAGGAGGGGTTATTACATGTACATATTATTATTTTATATAACATATATTTATAAATATGCATTTATGAATTATAGTTCTGCTATAAACTACACAAATGTGCTGATTCATTATTTTTTTCTTTTTCTTCATATGCATACCATAACCCTGACATAACATGATGTGTACGGAGAACATTAAAGGAGAAATATGGGGTAAGTGTTTTTCCCCATAGTTCTCCTAAGGGTCACGGGAGGACATAAACTAGTGTCCTCCCGTGACCCAAATCTCAGTATATTGCGAGCAACCCATAAAACCAATAAGACTTGACTGGTTATTAAAGGTTACTTCCCTTTGCACATTGTCACTGTGCAAAAATTAAAATTCTGGACAGGTTTTCATATCTGTCTCTGACCCCAATGAAGAGATTGTCCCTTGCTTCCTGTGGGTTTTGCAAATGGAGAGTGTGGGTCAGGAAGATACAGGCAATAACAAAACAAAAGAAGTCAGAATATCTAACCTTGCCCCACTCTATTAAAACTTAGATTGTTTGTGCCCCATTGAAGAGATTAAAAATCACGTCCTGCCCTGAAAGGAAGTAAGGAGAAATCTCCTCAGAAGGTGTAAAGGTGACAATAAAAACCTGACATGTTTTAAACCTTCCCAATTCTACTCAAAACAAAATAAATAAGGTTTAGCCAAGGTTGGGTTTTAAAGTATACAATAAAGTTTCTAATATTGAAAAGGGAAGGCATGTCTGATTGTAAAAGACAACCCTTTTTTTTTTTTATTAACATAGGGAGGACATACCTTATTATAGTTGTCCAAGCTTTTTGCACATGGAAATAGGCACCTCAGAATCTGCAGTTTAGACCTGTCATAATGTGTAGATAACTTCTATTTCTTTTTTCATATGAGCAGTTTCTCCTACTTAGTAGCATTGGGATGGGAGAAGAGTGAGTGTCTGGCCTAGTGTAATAAAATGGTCAGAAATGGTCCTGATTAACAGTCTGTTCTGACACTAGGAAATGATTAGATATGTTTAGCAATTTTATGCAGAACTTAAGAATAATTTATGTTTCCTGGCACTTATCTCCAAAGGTGTGCCTTCAAGGTTCAGCGCCAGCATGAATGCTTGTTTCCAGAGCAACAATTTCTCCAGAGATTCTTTTATTTTCATCCTCAGATATGACATAGAACTGTGATAATTTTGCTGATACACTGTATACATCATCCCACTTGTCAGGTAGATGATTTTTTTCGTGTCAGATGACTTATATTATCTATTTCAACTATTCATGCTTTAGATAAAAAGCATGTTAAGAGCTAGGCATTAAAAATACAGATGTGTGTCGTAAGCAGCTGTGATGGACTGCATTATTTCATTATTACACCAAATGCCATTTCTAAATATAGATCAAATGGCACAAGACAGCTGCTTATTGACGCATGTCATTATGGGGTCCGGAGTCAGTCGCAGAAATTAGATTTTAGTTCTTCTTGAATAAAGGCATCACTGGTCATTCTAATGGACAGGAGAGTATAAAGCTGTATACAGTACAAACTCTGAGAGCAGTGAACCACTAAGATGAGCTAGCAGATGTGGGGACAGATGCCAAGGAAGCACTAGGAGCTTGAGGAACCACACTGTATTATAGCTCCTGTGGGACTGCACCTTTGTATATCTCGCAGTGCTCAGCATTTCATGCCTCTCTGCCTGTCATGATTACTTTATATATAAAGCAATCATACCAAAAAGGATATCAAAACGAGTCAAATTAAAGACAGAAAATGAGTGTGATCCTGTGTACTCTGTGAACTCCACAGTATCCCTGAGGTGTGCTAAACTGGGCATTGCATTATTATGATAATAATAATTATTATAATTAAAATAATAATAATAATTAGGGATGCACCGAATTATTGGCGGCCAAAACATTTCAGCCGAAAATGGTACTATTGGCAAAATGTCATTAGAAAAAATAAATAGGGGGATTAAAATGGTGCCTCCTCTGCCCACCCACAGGAGGAGCTTTCACTGCTCTACTGCCGCCTACTTCCCGCCCAGCCCCTGTGTTCAAACAGATGTAAACAGCAGGCAGTGGGCAGGAGCAATAACTATTGTATCCGCTCACTGCCTGCTGTCAATCACCAAAGACCGGACTTAAGAGAAAACTAAACAGGCTCTGTTTATTGCCAGCATCACTGGGCTTTACTATACTAGCCCGGTGATGCTGGCAGGGGGTAGAACCTGCAAGAGAAAGTTCTCACTCAGGTCCACTCCTCTGTTGATTGACAGCAAGGGTGAGCGGGAGCAATAGTCAGGCTGCCATTGCTTCTGCCCACTTCCTGCTGTTTACATCTTTTTGATGACAATTACTGGGTGGGAAGGAGACAGCCCAGGTGGCGGAGGGGGCGCGGGGGAAAGGGGGGCGTTGTTGGTGTGTGCTGGTAGACGCTACTTGGGCAGTTTTGGTATTAAAAATAATTTTCAATTTCGGCCACGCATTTTCATTTCAGTGCATCCCTGATAAGTACTTTTTAAACTGGAAACCAACACCTTTTTTTGGGGGGGTGGGGGATTTATTTTTCTCAGCAATAGGTTATTAACCATTTTTTAATGAGTACATTTAAGCCCTGCTCGCAATGTGGTTGCCTTCCATTTGTGCAATGTTTTACACTGATAAAATGCACATAAACAGACTTAGATGGTTGGTTAACAACCCAAACCATATATACTGAAAGTGGAGTATCCAAAGAAATAAGAAATAGTTTTGCTAATGTTGGGAGAGTTGTGCAAATGCTTTTCAACAATATGTTTAATAAAAAAAAAAACACTAAAGTCATTATTAGCACACAACTCAGAGAAGGGGAGTATATATGTAACAACAGATTGGAATGTGATCTATAAGAACTCTTCAAGATGCATACTGTTGAGATAGCGGGATGATATGTGGGAGATGTAAAATTCACATGGAAGTATGAATGCATACCTGCTTTTTTAAGTGGTTTAATACATTATTAAATCTTGTTTTAAATACAGCAATATATGTATCTGAAATTGACTTGGCATCCGCCTCTTGTGACCCCTGCTTAGCAGAGCTGAGAGAGGGGGAGGGAGAAGCAGCACAAGGAGCCCACACAGTGTGTTGCAGTTCATGAAATATATCAATAGGAGCAGAAAGCATGAGGGTTGTGCTCATCTGTGTGCTGATTCTGTCTGAAGACCTGGATCTGAAAGTGAATCTGCATCAGAGGAAAATGAGTTTCCCTCCGCTGCCAGACAATGCTGTTCTGTGTGACAGAGCTATGTAAATTTCTGCACCAGATGGACAGAAATACAAATCCTTTGGCAGGCAAAACAGCATTTATATATGTATTTTATCTGTGTGTTTAGCGTTTGATGGACGTTCAGCTTTAAAGTGAATTATTATAATTTCTATTATTACTAGTTTGCATTCTAAATATAAAGTTTGTATCTGACAGAATACATTTAAACCCCAGTCATTCAAAAAGAACCAGCGCCCCGTAAGGGGGTTAGGATTTTTTATTATTTTTAGAGAGCCACTGTCCCCTTGTCCCTGCAGGGCAAAGTCACAGTGTGTTAGGTAAGGGCATCCCTTGACTCTCATATTCTTACTTTACCTGCACTCCCTTGCAGTTCCTTGTTCCTCTGCAGCTGACAGTGCGATCAGCTGTGTCGGCAACATAGAGGGGAACGTTGACAGCAATTTGCTGATAGGGCCGAGTATCATCACATGGAAACAAGTCACATCCTCCTCCATGCCCAGAGGTGCCCCATATGCTCACCTGCTACAAGGAGCTGCAAGGGAGCACAGGAAAGGCAAGTATATGGGGGTCTGGAGAACCTTTCTAGAGACCCTGTCACGCTGCCCTGCATGGGCAAGGTGACATTTTCACTTTAAAGATAACTGAATAATGCTCTAATAGTGACCCATCAGGAGAATTAGTGATTCTCCAATGTTTGAATTACCTAAATATTTGAGTGTAGATCCTTCTGATCTACAAAGAGTCATGGAATTCAAGAAACAGCAATTTATGGACTACACTTCTCCGCAGACTAAACTCATATGAATATCCATATATTCAGGTGAATAAAAAAAAACAAAAAAAACCCCTCCAATTTGCTGATTCGTTTGATTTTCAAAATGCCTAATTAATCAAATCTTTGTGTTTAATTTATGTGCACATTAAAAATCTAATTAGAGAGTGCCTCGGCGCATTGAGTCTATGACACTTTTTAGTGCAACACAGCTGGCAAATTCTTCTTAAAAGTTAAATAAATCCTTTTAAGTGTATGCAATATTTTGGGTTACTCAGAAATCTTCAGTAATTATATCACATAGCTGTTGTACATATTATACAACGTAATCATACTGATACTAGGAGCAACAGTATTCAGTGTGGAGAGCATAGACTAGCTGCACAAGGCGTGCTACCTCATCCCTTTAAAATAGAACACATATCAATCCCAAACGTTCTGTGGTTGATCGAGGTGGTAATTGGATTCAGTCGTAAAGCGATACTGTGGCAAAACTAGCTTTGCAGTAAGTGAAAAAACACTATTTCTGGAAAGTGTTAGAATGCTGTGTACAAAACACAGGCACAGAGCTTTTAGCTGATTTTTGTGTATCTGCTATAGGTAAGATACAATGCACTCAATGAAAAACAAAATTAAAACACTAGGTGAACACTTTACATTCTTCGCACTCGTACCACAATCCGTATACACTGTTTCAGAGGAAATACTTGATGTGTGTGATACTAAAGATAACTAAAACTGCAGTGTGTGATTAAGGAAGCCCGCCACTTCTAGCTGCAGCAATTTTCGAGGTCAAGTCATCCGCCTTGTTCCTTTAAGCAGTGGATGGAAGTAGTGATGATGTGAGCTGATCACCTGCTGGAGCCGAGCATGCTCCTTGTAGAGGAGGTGGATGTTATATAAAATAGGGCATCCCCAACATCTCTTTGGATGTGCATGCTCCTTGCTCGCCCCCACCAACCGCTGGGTGGTGCAGACTTCTGCTGTGCATACTGCCCATCAGCTGTTTAGTTTTAATTCACTGTCAATTAACAGAACTGTTAGTGTACTAACTCTTCACACCAAGGTATCCCTGGTATTACCACCTTATTCAGTATCTAGAAGAACAGCCCAACCAAATGAGGGACACTTGGGAGGTATGTGTATGTAGAGTATGTGAGATAGGGACCTTAGATTGTAAGTTCCTTGAGGGCAGCACCTGATGTGAATGTACAATATGTAAAGTGATGTGTAAATTGTTGGTGCTATATAAATGCCTGTAATAATCTATTGCTACTCAGTCTAGTAATACTTATTAGCAGAGGGGCCCATATCCCAATGCTTTGCGTTCAAACATTCACTGACTTGTTAATCATAATATACCCTTTCTATGAAGTGCCTGTGGGGCTTCCCATAAAGTTGGCTATACACATCATAATATAATAGTAAATAGAAAGATTGTACAAACAAACAATCTTAAAAAAACTGTGAAAAATATCTTCCTGCCCCAGCTTTACCTACATCCTCCTACACCCTTGGTTCTCAACTGGTGGATCGTAAACCAAAAGTGGGTCGCGACCCAGTGTTCAGTGGGTCCCCGCATGCCTTCTACTTTTCTAGGCGAGAGGATCCTCAGCCTCCCCCTCCTACAGCACTGTAAGTTCTCACACCGAGCAGCCATTCAAAATATGCTGCCCGGTGTCGAGTGTCGACTTGAGGTGGGGTGGGGTGGGCTTGGCTGCGAGGGAGCTCCATCCATACATGGATTGCTCCCTCGCGTGTCCTGTAGAGGTGCCTGGACTGGTGTGATGTCACATTCTGGCTCCCGTCACCTCTACAGGCGCACATGGGAGTTGTACAAGCAATGCACATTGCTGGATGAAGCTCCCTCAAAGCACAGCAGCCCACACTGGACCGCAGGTTAAAGATCTACTTCAGTTCTCATAAGGTAGGGAAACTGGGTGGATCTTAAAAAAAAGAAAAAAAATATTTTTATTTGGATTGTATAAGTGTGTGAGAATGTGACTGTCAGTGTTTTGAGGGTCCGTTCACACTAGTACAGTGCATTAATCGCACAGTCCCATGCAATCACAACTACGGTGCGTTCTGGTGTGGGAGGTGTGTTGCATTGCCATTCATTTGAATGGCACCTCAAACGCACCTCCCCCTCACAGTTCAATTGCTTGCATCAGAACCCACAGTACCGCAATGCCATGCGTTCCATCGCAGTGAGGGGGGATCCCTGCGGGGAGCGGTGACAAGACGATTGGGAAGTGAGCGGATCGGCTGCATGTTTCTGCTCACTTCCCGTTCGATAGAGCCGACCTGTGACAGCTTATTTGTCACAGGTCGGCTCTAACTATGAGGATCCACCTCCTTTAAGGGCCCATTCACACATATGCCGTGCTGCCGTGCACTACTTTTTTCAACTGCACCACAGCATTGCAGTACCACGCATTGTGGCCAGTAGGTGCGTTAGTGGTGGCTATTCTGACTCCGATCGTTGTGATAGCGAAATATATCCCTTGCTGAGACCTCTATGCCTGGCCTGTATAAGCAGATATACTCACTGCGGACAATCCTCGTCAGATAGCTGAACTCGTCAATACCGATTCATTCAAAAGAGGTGTTTATTCTTTACATCAGGATTACAGCAGATGATAGGAACAGCAGTTGAACGGTTATAGTATTGTGCGGTCAGAAAATGATGCCTTTCCTCCGTACTGTGCAGATTATATGTGTGTCCTGTTACATGTGGCTGCTAGCTTTGCCATGACACAGGAAGTACTGCACACAGGAAGAAGGGTGGGGCTACATACACTAGAGGGAAATACATCGTCACATGAGGAATAATTACAGAAAACATGTTTGTTACAACAAAAGGCCACTAGATGGCAGCATAGGATAACACATGAATTTAGCTATGAGAAAATACTTAGGCAAATCACACTATATAAATTCTAACCTATATAACAATGCTAATCTTAACTGAGGCTATGCATCTCATATTCTATGCCCCTGTTGGGGCGGCACAGTGGCATTCAAATGAATGACAATGCAACCCACCGGCCTGCTGTAATGCACTATCAACACGTTGCGCAGTACCATGCGTTAATCGGCTTGGCCCTCCACAACCATCCCAGTTTCTCACGCAGAAGGAGAAGTCGTCCGCACACCTAGGTCCAATGCATCAATCAGTCCTTTTATTGACGTCACATACAAATGGCATCACAAGTACAAAGCAACGTTTCGGAACCTAGCATCGTCCCTTCATCAGGCAAGAGTAACTGTGCTTCTTGCCTGATGAAGGGATCATGCTAGGTCCCCTGTACTTGTGATGCCATGTGTATCTGACGTCAATAAAAGGAGGGATTGATGCAGTGGACCTAGGTGTGCGAGTGACTACTTCTTCTACATTTGGATTTAAGCGGCGACACCCACGTGTCATTCAGCACCCTCCCTTATATTAATATGGAATTCCGGTCTGGCAGTACAATGAGACACGAATGAATTCCAGTTTCTCACGTGGCCCCTTTGAGAAAATGAATTGCCCGTTCCTGTACTAACCTTGCTTAGAATATTGTGATAATATGCATCTAGCTGTATATCAGATGAGGATGCATGCATTTATTTATTTTTAAAGCTGGGATTCCCCTTTAACACATTCTGCAACATCAGGCTGTTCTTGTATAGGCACACGGCTCCCATAGCTGGTCATTGCCATAGCCCTGGTTTATTAAGAAGACTATGTGCCCTATATAGTGCTGGGAGCAGTGTTGGCAAAGTGTAAGTGAGCATACACAGCAAAACTTTGCACCACCCAGCGGCCAGCAGGGATTAGCAGGGGGCACGCACGGCTATAAGGATGCCGATGATGCCTTCTCTCATACATCAGAGCAGACTAGAAGCGGAAGGATTTCTAGCCAGGCATCCAGGATCACTTACGCTGGAGCCCATCGTAATGGAGGAAGAGGCGTAGGATTAGAAGAAAACAGGGGCAGATTCGCTGCGTTGCAGGCTAGAATAAGGGCTAGGTCGCTATCAGTAGGGGCAGGGGCATCGCATCGCGCCGACCTAAGCCGTCATGGGGAACGAAGGCAGCATAGAAGGTGGAGAAGGAATGGGTGGATATCCAGAAGGGATGGTAGGAGATGGGAAAGGAGGCTTCTCCCGGATCCCTGCTGGAATGGAGGCTGATCTGAGCCGGCTGAGCGAGGAGGAGAGGAAACAGATCGCCGCTGTCATGTCAAGGGCGCAGGACATGCCGAAAGGGAGTCAGACGGATCGGCCGGCACTAAGGCAAGCCATCTCCCTTACTGTATATGTTGCCATCATGGCTTGGACCGGGTGGAGCGCTCAATGCATAGGAGAACATGTCTGAGCTCAGTATGCCTGCTCTTCATTTCCTCCTCCCTGATAGTAGAGGACGTGACAATATAGATTTCTCCTATTCCCCTGTTATAGAAAGCTGTGTGCACGGAGCTCAATGTGCAGGCTCGCTAACCAATCAACAAGCTGAAATATGCAGAAGTGCATGCTGTGCGATGAGATGGGACGTGCCCCCGTTCTGCATGAATGAGTGTGCGGCTCAGGGGTGCAGCTTGCACGTTATTCCAGGCTCGTGTTCCTTTAAATAGCTCATTCCTGCTGGGGAAGTAGTACTATGCTCCCTAGGATATGGATCATGATCACAGATTTCATGGTTACACTATATACATCTACCTGTTTTTTATTTCCCATTCTTATTATTGATGAGGATGTCACTGGATGTATTCATATAGACCTGGATGTTCATGATAGGTGTTTGATTTGATGTTATGTTTATTAGGATTGTGATAGGAAGTGTTGGTGGCTATGCGCTGTCAATGCAGTCATCAAGCTTTCCCATTCCCGTCTGATGATATGTCCACAGGCTTTTATTACAGCCATCAGTACTGGCTTCCCTGTCCATGGTCCTGAAATTCTCTGCACTACATATTATTCAGCTTCAGAGCTCTGTTTTTAGGGTGACTACAGTCTCTGGACCTGCGTACATATTATATGTGTTAGTTATCCCATAGTGGGTGTCATATGCAATTATATGGTGCAGTAAATGGAAGGCAGATTTCTCCAGCAAGGCGATGCAAAGTGCAGTGATGATATGCAAAAATCAGTAATCCATAGTAACCCAATCAAATGTTGGCTTGCTGTAGTCAGATTGCTGAAAATGATTCTGATTGCATGACATGGGTTCCAAGGGTAAAGCCCAGTTTTAGGTCACTGCTTACATTAGATACTTTTCTCTTATCTCTATTTATGTAATTGATGAATAGGTCACTGGAAGTATTCCTATTGCTGATGCAGTACTTGGGGTTTATAATGTGTGATATACATGTTTTATTTAATAGAATTGTGCTGGGAAGTGGCTGGTGTTGGCGTCTGTATTTGCTGCCAATGCAGTGATCTTATTCCAGTCTGATTATACGTCTACAGGCTTTCATCACAGCCATCCATGCTGGCTTCCCTGTCCATGTTCCTGAAGTTCTGTGCACTGCATGGTATTCACAGCTTTATTTGTAGGGTACATTCAGTCAGTAAAAAATCTCAGCTGATGCTATCATACAAGTGTCCTTACTGCAATATTCCATGCTGACAACAAAATACATGTAAAAGACAGTGGGGGAATTTATCAAAACTGGAGGAGACAAAATATGGAGCAGATTTGCACTGCAACCAATCAGCTTCTCTGTCTCATTATCAAATCTTATGTGAGCAAACTGGAGAGCGGTGCTGATTGGTTGCCATGGGCAACTGCTCCAGATTCTCTCTGCTCCTGTTTTGATAGATTCCCCCCAGTACCTTTTATGTGGGTCATATATGTCAGTTATCTTATTGTAGGTGTCATATGCAATTATATGGTGCAGTAAGTGTAAGGCATGTTTCTTCAACAAGGCAATGCAAAGTACAGTGATGATGTGCAAAGATAAGTAATCTTCAGCAACCAATCAGATTTCAGTTCACTGTAGTCAGATCATTGAATGTAATTTCTGATTGCTTCATATGGGTTCCAAGATTATGCCCAGGAATACGTCTTGTATGTATTCCTCTATAGCCACAAAGGATATAAATCCACTGTGTGTGCACAAAACGCCTATGCAAGCCCAGGTATTACCTTGTAAATGTAGCAGTGAAGGCAAAATACTGTGCTGTACTTAAAGGGGTTCTAAACCCTCCGGGTTTTTTTTGCCTATATCTATTGCTAGCAAGCAGTAGATATATGCAAAAAGTAAAAAAAAAAGAAAAAAACGCTTTAACAACGGTTTAAACTTACCTCGTTATCGCTGCGCGCGCCCGCCTGAGAATCCGAAACTGCTCAGGCGGACGCAAAGCATCTTGGGGCGGGCGCATGCGCAGTTCGGATTTTCGTCCGGGAGACGAGCAGAGATGCAAGGTAAGTCTATGGACGCGTGCACCCGCATGCAGGCATCGCTGGATCGGAAGTGCTTTCAAGCAGAGAGGAGTCAGCGCTGGATCGGAGAGCCGCCGCACCGCTGGAAGGACAGATGAAAACATCAGGAAAGAAGAGGAAGATCGGATTAAGACACATCATTTAAGGTGAGTGCTAACATTAACATTGGGGGGAGGGAAACATTTTTTTCACTTTAATGCTACTTTAACCTTTGTAGTGAGAGCACAGCAGACCCCACCCACTACCTGATGCCTGCTGGAAACTAGAGGAGAGGGTGGAGACCAGACCAATCATCCTGCACAAGTAGAGAGAACAGCAGTGACCAGTCTTTATTACAGGAAACACATGCACAGAGGAAAAATTTCACACTGGAATATTGCACAGATCTGGAAGAAATACACAAAGCACACCAAGATTCCGGTAACAGTACACATGCCTCTGTATTTAGGCAATATTTGCTTATCTTAGAGTTCATCTTTAACTGCTTGCCGTCTGCCTGTTGTAAATAAACACACGGACGGCAACCTCCTATCAGCAGGTGGACGTTACTGTTCGTCTTTTTTTTCCTGCAGATGCATACAGCCGCTACTGGCTGTTCCATACAAGCGTTTGGGTGGCTCTACAGCCGTCCAATCACTTGTATGTTAACCAAGTGTATGTGGACCCCTCCAATGCCGCGCCCCTCCCCTCCCCTCTGCTGCCATTCTTCACCTTCCCTACCGGTTATCCTAGGCTCAGTTGTCCCCCATGCGGGCCCGGGACTGGCACAGTGGCTACATGCTCCTACATGCTGTTCTCTCCCTCGATCTCTAAAGGCGGAAGTGATGAGTATTACATGTGTATTACATCACGTTTGCCTTTAGCTGTCATTTCTCTGGCTGCCATAGCCAGAGAAAAAGCGGGTGAAGCAGATCTCTGCTTCAGTAGCTTCTTCGGGGGGTCCCTAGGTGACATTAGGGGTCTTAGATATGCCAAATGTCTCCATAAAGAGGACCTGTCATTGAAAATTTGCTATCATATAGGGGCTTGTTGTTGTTTTTTTAAGTCCCTCTCGTGCACGCACATATAAACGTAAATACGCGTCAATTGCGCCTGTGTGGGAAAACAACAATTACACCACACGTTACATACATATCACTGCAGATGTCAGTGTGTAAGCAATAATTCCAGGGCCATTAATCACTGTTAACACTAAACTGATGAGCTGTAAAAGCGTTTAAAACGTCGCCAATTTTAGGCATTTTCGTTTTTTGATATTACACGGGCGTGTGGAATTTTAAAGCCTGACCTGTTTGGTGTCTATGTACCTGACGTGACCCTGTCTTTTATATTTTACCAAAAAATGTGGGTAATAATAAATGTTTTATAACATAATGTAGGGAAAACTGTTTTTTTTTCTTCTAAATTTTCGGTACTTTTTTTTTTATATAGTAAAAAATAAAAACCCCAGTGGTGATTAAATACCACCAAAATAAAGCTCTATGAGGGGAATTTATCAAAACTGGAGCAGACAAAATCTGGAGCAGCTGTGCGTGGCAACCAATCGGCATCCACCTTTCATTTTCAAACATTAACTGAACAAACTGAACAGAGAAGCTGATTGGTTGCCCTGGGCAACTGCTCCAGATTTTGTCTGCTCCAGTTTTGATAAATTCCCCTCTATGTGTCTATGTGTCCCCAAAAAATGGTATAAAATTCATTTCAGTACAGCGTTGGATGACGGAATAAATGTCAATCAAAGTACTGGAGCGCTGAATACTGAAAAATGGCCTGGCCAGGAAGGGGGTTTAATACCCTAGTCATCAAGTGGTTAAATAAGTGGTTATGACAGCACACCCAGTTTTGGTACTTCTACTGTTACATTCAGCAACAAAGATAATTAAAGCTTTAGCAGATTATCAGAACATTTGATATTTAAAATAAAGGTGTGAAGTGAAAAGTGATATTTTAGGCACACAGATTGTTTCCTGTCTTATATGCCCTATAAAAAAACTCCACCAGCTGACATGTTGGCTCTCATAAAAGCTAGTGCAGAGTAATAGAGTGTAATCAAGTTATATAAATGTCACATATTTCTTTGTACAGGTGTAGTTACATTTAAAGCTGAACTCCGGGTTGAAGCTACTAATGTAGCCAATCCCCTGTCTGTCTTTTTTTTAAAAAGTTAACCAGAAAACATTGCTTTTATTACTTCTGATATCATCAGCTGCAGCCAATATCCCTACATTGTCCATGAATCCTTGGGCATGTAGTGATGTGTACTGTGGGTGGTGACGGGAGTTCTTTTCTCCTCTATCACTGCCCCAATAAGCCAATAGCTGCAGCCTCCCTTCTCCTTCTTATGATATCCTATGGGCATGAATGGGCAGGGAAAATGGTGCCCACTGGATGGAAGACCATGGGGCCATGTGGAGGATTTTTGAGAAATCTGCTGCCAAGTTAACAAATGGGAAAGTAATATCAGGTAGCAGGAATTACTTATGGATTAGTGGAATGACTGCTCTGTCTGTAGTTTAGCTTTAAAGTTTCACATGACAAAGCTCAGTTATAAGGTTACAAGCAATCTTTTATGTGAAATCAATGGCTATTTTGGAAAAATCACCGCCATCCACACTCTCAAGAATTCAAGTCCCAGCTCACATCTGTGCGTTCCCTGAATGCTCGGCAAAGTGTGTGTTTACTTGCGTCACTTGCGGTGCCATTCATTCTTAATGGCACCCCAAACATGGTCAGCAAGAAGCGATTGTTTGCTCCGCGTTCGCATGTGCGTGACAACGCACACAAAAGCAAATACCGCTAAATGCGAAAAATGCCACATGAGCTTGTTTACCGCCTTTGCTGTGCTTCTATCAACCCATTCAAATCAATGAGGATGCAGACATCTTAACTCTCCCGGACCTTCTGGGAGTCTCCCGCTATAAGATAGCGGCTCCCGGATGCCCGGGAGAGAAACATTTTATCCCAGAAAGGTTTACTCTGTCTATCTAGCAGAGTAAACATGTCCCTGCTGTCAGAGTAAAAAATAAGATTAAAAAAAGACAGCATAGAAATGAATAGCTAGATTGCTATTGGCTATTTCAATTTGCAATAGCCAATAACAGGCTGGCTATTGCACCCGCCCTCTGCTGCTTTCAATCAGCAGAGGTGGGCCTGAAGTACTCAATCAGACAGCAGCAGTGGGCGGAAAGCAATAGCCAGCCTGCTATTGGCTATTGCAAATTGAAATAGCAATCTAGCTATTCATACCCTTACTGTCTGTTGTTGTTTTTTTTTTTTTTTTACTGTGACGGCAGGAGCTGTCAGAAGACAAAAAACAAAACAGCAGATAGCAAGAGAAGCATTAGCTTCTCTGCTATCTGCCATCATTTCAGGGAGGTCCCCCCCCCCCATG
Source organism: Nanorana parkeri (assembly GCF_000935625.1). Classification (NCBI taxonomy): domain Eukaryota; kingdom Metazoa; phylum Chordata; class Amphibia; order Anura; family Dicroglossidae; genus Nanorana; species Nanorana parkeri. The sequence continues at coordinate 147,792 of NW_017306842.1, read as the reverse complement.
CGGATGGTGTGGGGAGGGAGAGGGCACTTCCCTGGAATGAGAAGGGCACCTCCCTGAAATTAGTTCTTTCAGGTTTGGATGCGCGTCAAACATGGCGCAGTAATGTGCGCAAACGCACACAATTAGGACGTGCAGGTGTGAACCAGGCCTTGTGTATAGCTAGTTCTCAGCTCATCTGAACCAGGAAAACACCCTCCCACCGTGATGATATCAATTTTCTTATTCTACTATATGTAAGGTGTGTGACTAGGCCCCCATTCCCACATTTGTGAACAGGGCTGATTGTGTGGGTCTCACAAACTGCTCTGTAAGACACATGAGAACAGCTATGTCCAGGGGCAATCGTCCACATGTCATTTCTGCATATTCTATTATATGGAAATGCCTGTGAGATCTGCAAGCTGTCATTTCTTTGTGTAGCGCTGCCCACCCACGCAGATCAATTTGTGAAAGTCACCCAATCAGCCGCAAGTGTGAATGGGGCCTTATTCATCATGAGGTGGGCACATCGGTAGGCAAGGTAAGAACTTCTCCTGCACTATAGCTTTCCACTCGCTCTTGCTACTGTTGAGATTGCAGTAACAGTCCAGAGGTGTATGAACTGTACCATTCCAACTCTCTAAAGCAATCCTGCTTTTCCTTAAACCCGTTTCTTCTTTAAGAAAAATATGCACCTTAAAGGGCATTGAATCATAGATTTTTCAATTTTAAATGTGTGTCTTTCTCTTGTGATGAAAGATTGGTGCAGTCTTTCTAAGGGACTGTATAATGATATATATCACTGTGCTATCAATGGGAAAACAGACCACACTACACTTAGAGTCTGAATGCATATTGATTGCAGTTCTTGTCTTTTCATGCTGTTATGGCCTTCCTTTATGCTTTCTCATTGTATGCCTCTATTTCCACTGGACAGTCAGAAAACATTATATGAAACAATTACCATATATCAAGAAAGAAAGCAAAAAACAGCAACCGCTTACTCATTTCACACTGGGGGATGCACATGTTCTGTTGTTGTTAAAGATGGAAAGTACAAAACAATCTTAATAATAAAAAATAATAATAATCTTAATAAATGGGAATGTGAACTAATTCATCATGCACATTGCTGTTATTTAAAGTGTATGTTTATACAAAAGATTTTTTTTAAGTTTCTGTTAGAACATGGGATGGTCAGACCTTACGGGGTGTATTTAAAAGCAATTCGCAGAGCCATTCTCCATGTGAAATTGCAAGTATATTCAATCTGTGCAAATGGAGGCAAAATGAATGTTATTCAGATGGAATGTAATTTCAGGTAAATGCTGCATTATGGCTACTAGATGGAGATGATGAGCACAGGAAATAAATACTTATGGCTAGTGGCCATAATGTGGTATTTACCTCAAATGACATTCAATCTAGAAAGAAAATGTTCTTGTAAGATTTGTTTTTCCGTCCATTCGAAAAGAACTAATGTGCATGCAATTTTGCAGGGCGAATGTCTCTGTGATTTGTTTTATAAATACACCCCTAAGTCAGGTTTTTGCTTCTGTCTGTTTTAGGGCTGCCAGCAACAAATCGATTTATCAATAATAATCAATAATGAGAATAGTTGACAACTATTCTCATTATCGATTAGTTGGTTGGATTCCTTAGCTCTCTCCACGCTGGGAGGAGGGCCCAGCAAGCAGTGGGTGGGTGCAATAGCCAGCCGCCTATTGGCTTTTGCAATTTGACATGGCCAATAGCAGGCCAACTAACTGCTGTATTTACATTCAGCTACCGTCTGCGGAATCTTGCCACTGGCAGCCGCCATTCCCTGGCTGAAGCTATTCAAACGCCATGTGCTTACATTACAATTGTATATACATATATATATATATATATATATATATATTGAGGGGAAAGTAATTTTTGGTTTTGGCCTGACAAAGTCTGCTGCGGGGGATGCGTTGCAGTGCCATTCACTTCAGTGGCACCCAAAACGCGCTTCCCACCCACAGTGTGATCGCCCGCCTGGAACGCACGGTACCGCAATGCAGTGCGTTCCAGTACAGTGTGATTGCAAAAAAATGTGCATGCAGTTTTATTCTGAAGTAGACTTTCTGTGTGACACTTCATTTGTGTATTTTTATTTTAAATTAAGGATGGTATTTATTCATTTTTGTATCTGATTAATCAAAAAAATTATCGGCTAACTAATCCATTATGGAAATAATAATTAGTTGCAGCCCTAGTCTGTTTCCTCATTGGGGAGATGCACCACTTTTTTTGTACTGGTGTCATCTAGAAGCAGAGTGAAGGAAAATACAGGCAGTCCCCAAGTTACATACATCCAACTTACATACGACTCCTACTTACAAACACAGGCTATTACTGTACAGCGGAGTAGTTGTAATGCTACCGCGCTCGTGCTGACGAGGAGTGCCCACCTTTTTGGGTCTGGTTCGTAGTGCTGTACGTACATTACAGGAACATGGCTCTTGTTAGACATGCAGACGAGGGGTGCCCTCCTCTTCTCCTGGGTCGCTGTGAGGTTTTTACTGCTGTCTGTATCCTTATTAGAAAGATTTAATCTCACTTGCTGTCCTTGAGACAACAGGAAGTGAAAGGAAATCTACCCCTAGCAAGGGAAATTCACTCCTGTAAGAGTGATCATGGGGAAAAGGTGTCTCCACTGAAGCTTTATCACCAATCCTTGTTTCCATGACAATACAAAATTCTCTAAATCCAATTGTCACAGAAAGTGAGGTGAAATCTTCTGAACAGGAGCACACACAGCAAAACAAACATTACAGGGGGTTAACATTTTCCTGTGCTATCCAAAACAACAAAAAACTTTTTTTTGGCTGGAGTTACACTTAAAAAAATTACCTGTTCCAACTTACATACAAATTCAACTTAAAGGAGAACTATGAGATGAGTGATTTCCACTCACCTCATAGTTCTAGCCGACCTGTGACAATGAGACTGTCACAGGTCGGCTCAGTAGATCGGGAGGTGAGCGAACACATACCGGGTTCGCTCACCTCTCGATCCTGTCACGGCTCTCTGCCGTGACAGGGGGAGGGGCTGGATTCCCCTCTCCCCGCTCCGATCTGCCAGCGCTGACTGGCGGAACGGACGGGGGAGGGGGCGGGTACAGCTGGCTCTGCCTCTAGATAGGCATAGCCAGTTGTCACTCACGCAGCTGGGCGGATCCCGACGTCCATGTCGGGATCCGCTCCGGCTGCGGCGTCTCAGTATACCGCGGGCTGTAGCTCGCGGTACACTGAGCTTAGGGTAACGGGAGGACGCTAGTTTGTGTCCTCCCGTTACCCTAAGGAGATCTATGGGGAAAAACACTGACCCCATAGTTCTCCTTTAAGAACAAACCTACAGTCCCTATCTTGTTCATAACCCAGGGACTGCCTGTGCAAAATTTTACTGCAGAATAAAAGGTAAGGCCTCAGTCAAATGGGCTAAAAGAAACAACATAGGCAAGAATCTGCAGATTCTGGTGGCTGGGATCACAGGTGGTTGCGGAGAGCTGCAGTCGCTCAGCTTGTAAAAATAAGAAATGTCTAAAATGTCATGTATTTGGATGTTGGCTTTTTTTGTGCGTGCTCTGTTTGAAGCAAGCTGTGATCACAGTGGAAGAGTGTGAATGGAGCTCTAGCACAATCGCATAGGTTGATCAAAGAATGTAGTAAGTACCATTGTACACGTATACTCTTACCAGCATTTGCTCCAAAGGGTTCTATGATTACTTTGTACCGCGGTACTTGAACTTGGTTAACATTGCTTGTTTTCTCAGGTAAAATGGTCAGTCATTTAACTGTGAGAAAAGATTATCAAACATACTCACTGTAGCTGATGGGATGTCATCAGACATATCTATATCCATTGGTATCAGAGTACCCTTTAACGGCACACAAGACTTATTTAATTGAATACTGGCTATTAATAATTTAAAATGAAATGGCACAAAACAAAGATATTAAAAAATGTAAAATCTAGAACTGCACTTAATAGTAGCCCTAACCACAAGAGGCAATGTCACATTCTTTGTGGTTTACCAGCAAGCTGTAAGTACTACGTAGGTTAATGCTTTCAAAAAGCTATCGTAACCATAATAGCTATACATCAAACATCAGCAATACTTTTGCACCAAATTATTGCACTATCGTGTACTGTATACTGTATAAGGACAAAAATGTTGGCGGCTGACAATCCAAAGAAATAAGTACCGAAAAGTTTGCACCAAAATTTACTCAACAACTGAAGTTGCCCACATGTGATTTCCTATAGATTTGCCAACAGCTTTGTAGTACAAGGGCATTTTTGATTGAGGTTAAATTAAGTGGATTGTTTATCTGGACCCAAGCAAAGTTGTTGGTGCTGGTGAATCGATAGTAGATTGTAAAGAAACTGTATAATCGAATTGTAACATGTGGACTGCTTTACATACTTACTGAAAGCTTTAAAAAATCTAAGCCCCCATTCATACCTGAGCTTTGCTGAATCATGCGAAAAATGGCAGCCCAATCAAATTAAAAGGCTGCTGCATTAAAAAAATGTGCAGATATGTGCATACATATGATGCTCAGAGTGAATGGGGACTAAAAGTTCCAGCTGGTCTGCTTATGAGCTGACTGTACAGACCAGGGAAAAGCACTCATAGAATTCTGTATCATAGAATAATATCTGGGCATATGTTTTCAGTATTGTTGATGTACTGTTGTCTGTTTTATTGTACACTCATTATAATATTGTGCACTGTAATAGGATATTGCCTTTCCTATTGTAACACAACACCAGCTAAAACTATTTTTAGGAAAGGTTAGCACCCTCATTAGGGTTTTCTTGCTGTTTCTTTATCCATTGGAGAGATTTTCTTACTTCCTGTGCAGCTACTGAGGCAAAATCTCCCCAATGGTGGCACAGTAAGTAATAAATGTAAAACACTTGTGTCCTTGTTGGGAGGATTTCACCACTCTCTGTCTATGTGACATAACAGGAAGTGAGCAGATCTCCACAGTGAGGACAGAGGCCGCAATTAAAACCTGACAGATGTTCTAAACCTTCCCCACCCTGCTTTATAAAAAGGTTTTTTATTTGTAGTTTCACACAAACATTTTACATGCTCTGTTTTTTAATAGAAAAATGCGGTTCGTCTTCCTCTTGTGATCTGCATTAGACCATCACAGACCAACATTTAAAAAAAGAAACTCCTTTAAGGTTATTGGGTGCAATTAATTCCGAAAGTGTCACATTTTTGGTTTTTGAAAATTGTCTGCTATCATCGTGCCATTGGTGGAGGGTGATATAAAAAAATAGGTACACTTAAAATGTCAGAAAGTCAGATCTTTGGCTTTGTTACTAGCTTCAAGAGCTCTTCCACCCTGTGCCTTTGGAAATATTGTTGCCTTTGGCCATATGCTCCCCCCAATGTCCTTTTCAAGAACCCTCAGACCAGACTTTCCATAATTTAGCAGGCCTTTTAGATGGGATATTGATTAGTAGTGAGAGTGCCTGAGAATGCCTGAGATCCTGTATGAGGAACGATCTTCTCTGTAATCCCAGTGCAAGTCTTCCAGGATCAGAAAATGTCTTTTTGGTTTTTATAGGGAGGTGGTGCACTGATCATGTTTCCAGCAAGGATCATGCTGCTGTTTCCTAGCATGAGTAACATGTAGGTGGCCCTGCTCTAAAATTGAAATGGCATTGCCATTTCTATGCTATACAAATTAAAGTCATGCATAAGACTGGAGGGCTGCTTGTGATGTCACTGCCTCACCTAAAATATTTTGAGTTTCAGCCCATTTAGCCAGGTTGTCACCTCTGTGCTCTAGACCATTGTTCTGCAGCTGTATTTATGTGTTAAAGTGGAACATTTAAGGGTAGAATTATGGGTTTTTTCCCCTGCAAACTACAGGCCTGTCATCCTCATCCTTGCTTCATCTTTTTTAGATTGTAAGCTCTCATGGGCAGGGCCCTCCTTACTATTTTGTCGTGACCTGTATTGTAACTGTAATGTCCTCCTTATATTGTAAAGCTCTGCACAAACTGTTGGCGCTATATAAATCCTGTATAATAATAATAGAAAATAATCACTGACTCGAAATAAGCAGGCAGCCATTGTCTGCTTGTTTGGGGTGAATTACTCAATTAGTGAATAATTGGATGAAAATGACAGGAAAAGAGTTTACAGCTTCCAGAAACAAATTGGCAAAAAATCATATTAATATTTTGTTTCTCTGTAAGAGTGACTATGTTTTTGGTTATTTAAACACTAAAAAGTTATATCAGTGCTAGAGATTTTTTATAATTGTACGTATGATGAGTTTAGCAAAATATAACTCATGAGGGGAACATTTAAAAGAACACTGTCATGAGGGAATAAAGGAGGCTGTAGTTTCTGACCTCTCTTTTTGAGAATGCTAGCTATGCTGATTAGTTGTCTTCAGTGCTGCATGAGTCCTTGACCTAGAACAAGTACAGAGATAAGGAATTTTAACACTTTAATGACACTCATTTGTTGAATACTTGTTAGGGGTCTGTGACAAATATGTACTGAAATTAGGCACATCCAGACATATAACAGTTTTAGAACAATTACCCACTGGATCAACAGTGGGTAATTGTGGGCATGGTGTTCTGTTTAGGCTTTTCTCCTTTTTTTACATTTTTGTTTTTCTATAGGTTGAACTCTATAGGTTGAACTTGATGGACTTGTGTCTTTTTTCATCCTGACTTACTATGTAACTATGTAACTAAGAACAAGGTTAGTGATGGCAGAACCTTTACTTCTTTCATGACAGGCTCACTTTAAAGCTTTCTTCTCCCCCTCCCGTGTAAAACTAAAAATTTCAAAGTTCTACCTACACTCTCCACTTTCCAGCTTTCCCCATCTTCCTCCTTGGTGGTCCTCTTCAAAGGAGCTCAGCCTGTGGTTTACGCTCCCCCTAGTGGATGCTTTATCATGCAGGCTGGGCTCACATTACTCCAGGACTGAGAGGTTCACACATGCCCCTGAACTGCAAGGGTTAAGTGCTCATTTTTGTTAGGCACTGGAGTAAAGCAGATTTACTTACCTGATCCCCAGTCCCCCAGCCGTCAGTTTTGCCCTCTTCTCTCCCTCTGCTCCGGCTGTGGAATTTACCATGGTATCCTCAGGTCTAATATACGCCTATGGAACCTGCATTAGATGTGATGATATCAGACATATCAGAGGTCCTCAAACTGCCGGAGCCCAGGGGACAAGAGACTGTGGGGAATGGCCTAGCAGCCCCAAGGGAGCCAGCAGGATTGAGGATCAGGTAAGTAAATCTGCTTTACTCCGACCCTAAACTAAAATGAGCACTTAACCCTTGCAGTGCAGGGGTAGCTCCACTGCAAGAGTTTTTTTTGCCCAGAGACTTTAAGTCAGGATGTGAGTTTGCAACCTAAAATAGTACAATAGCAGTGAATGCTTTTCAGATATTTCAGATCTTTCCATACCACTGATGAAAGTTCTGTGTGGTCAGCTGTATTTTTCTTCTTGTTTTCAAATGCAGTTTTGTCTTCAGAATGTGATTTTTGTTTTTGTTTGCTAAAGGCTATTGAATGGGCATGGTTATTTTCATGTTTAGTTTTGATCTTAGTCACAGTGTTGTGTGCTAAACAATTCTGAACGTAATACTGACCTGCTGACATAGCTAAAACAAAAAGTGCTATAAATATATAACAAGGAGCTTCCTGCTTTCTTTACCCTCCTTTAAAAGGATATTTTTTTGATGCTATAATTGAATCAGCAATCAAACATGAATCAACTTTCCTACAAAAACATTGCACTCAGCTCATTTTTTATGGTGTTACGGAAAGTGTGGTTGAACAGTTCACATTAAACATTTTTTTGGAAAAGTCACAGGAGTTAAATTATGGAGCTAGTCATAGAGCTACAGTATATCGAAAGTGCACCTATTCTAAAATGTTGATGTATTTTGGAAATGGATAAATCATGTGTTATAGAAAGTCCAAAATACTAACCTTTTCTAGAGAAACTGCTGCTGTAGTTCAGCTTCAATGCTACCCACAAAATATAAGTCATAGACATTTGGTTACATAATCACCATTAAAGGGGAAGATCAGCGTTCAGACTAGCTGATCTTCCACTTCTAAATAGATCATGTGGTCAAAGGACTTAACTTGTTCAGATGAGCTTCAGGCTTAGGTCAGCCATGAGTTGGGCCTGAGGTATTTGAGTTTCACTGAATGGACAAACCAAATGGCCAGATTTGTCCAGTTTGCCTGCACGAATCTCCGACTGCTTCACCCAGAAGTCATTATTTTCGTGGCATGGTGAACCTAATAATCGGCTAACTAATCGATTTTGAAAATAATCGTTAGCTGCAGCTCTAGTTACCATGTGGCGCCACTACATTAATGACTTTCTGCCCACTGGCTTGTTTCACATTGTAAAAAGGCCGGGGGGAATTCTGGGTGATATCATTGACTATATGTCAGTTGAGATGGGAGTCTGGCTGGAGAGGATTTTCTGTGCAGGTCACCTTGTTTGTGCCAACAAGGCATTGTTCATTACCATTGATGATGGATCTACAAATTCCAAACAGACCCCCTTAGACCCCTACATCCACCAGGCCAGGGATGTGGGGATGAGGCTTTTATCCCCATCAACATGGGAACAAGGTGCCTGACAGTAAGGGGGAGGACTTGCACTCCACCCTGCCCCCCCAATGTTGGGGGCATGTGGTCTAATATTGTTCAGGAGGAGGAGGGTGCACCTTGCTGCTACCCCCTTTCCTGGCCATTTAGACCCTTTTTGGGACCACACCACATTTGTTTTGGTTTTGTTTTTTGGCGTGGAGACTCCTTTTATATGCATATAAGACCCTCATTAAGGATTAGGGTCTGGTACGGATTTGGGGGCCCAACACCTTTTTTTGTGCGGAGTTCCCCTAGAAATTCATACCAGACCCTCATCCTGGATAAGGGTTTGACATGGATGTTGGGGGATCATTTGGCTGCTTTCTTTAAAAACAGAACATGTTTAAAGGTTTTAGTTTCCTACAGAGTCAGCTGGTGTTTTGAGCACTGGCCCTGATTTCCTGTTTTAGGGTGGCTCCTTTCCCTTGCAGAGCCCTATGGAGCCACCCTTGTGTTTGCTATTAAGCTGTGTGTGTTTCCGCAAACACAGCAAGGCAAACCACTCACCTCCTCCCCACTACTCCCTTCCTCCTTATCCAAGCGAGTAGATGGACAGCTGCTAGAGACTGTGCTTGTGATCTTGTACTGGACAGAAAATTCATGTAAGCTAAGTTAAGAGAGTTCTAGCCAGATGTTCAGAAAACATGATGACTGCCTGCACAAAAATGTAAAGAAATACTTTGCTGGACAATGTATATTTGTTTGATCTGGATTTATTATTGTAAAATAATAAAAATAATAATAATAATACTACTTTAACATGTTAACCACTATATGAGATTTTAGTGATTGGGTTTACAGCAGCAAGCTTACCATTTTTTAATTCCTTGCTTAGTAGATCTTGATTGTATTCGTCTGTCTTGTAAGCCTTGTCTATTCTCATAATTTCTGGTTTTGAGTTATATAGGGAATCTTGGTTTGGACAACTTTGTGGCTTGTGGCTATGTGCCAACCAAGCCACTTGACACACACAGCCACTTCTTTTCGTGCATAGTTGTCGTAAAAACACCACCTGTCAAGGGTATGACATCATGGCAGCAAATAGCAGAGACTAGATCTCCCCACCCCTGTGGCGCACACACTCCACTTCTTCCTAGCCTTAACAGCTAGAAAACCACTCTGCATCTTGGGACATGAAGGACCAAAGCAATGGCACATGTCAGTAATGTGTGCTGCAGGTCACCTCCCATGACTCTAACTGAAGATAGAAGTAAAAGTCACATCTCAGAAGTAAAGGTCTGACTCCAGCATGAAAACCGCTATATGAGCCAGATTTCCCCCTCCCTGGGCATAATGAGGGGGGGGGGGGTTTCTTTCTTTGGGCTTTTCTTTGTGGCTTCCACATATTTGGGAGGTCGAGTTAAAATTGTGGTCACTTAACTTCTGCCTACATGTCTGGCTGTGATTGCAGATCTGTGGCATTCACACATCTTTGATGTGTGCTACCTTTCTTTGGCTACATCTCCCAAGATGCAGAGCAGTTTACTAGCTGTTGGGGCAAGCAGAGATGGTGTGTATGAGCATACTAAGTTGTGCATACTTTGTTGTGCCACATGCAGAGCTATAAGCTTCTAATTATATCCTGTTTGTAACCTGCTGCCCTATTTCACAATCTAATAAAAAAAAACTGTAAAATACTCCAAGCCTCCTTTAGGAGCATGAAAGCATAGCCACAGCACCTATACCCTTTGAAGCTTACTAATTGGGGTATCTATGTTCAGAGGAAGTCACTAATTGGCTGTCTCTCCTAAAAATCTCCCTTTGCAGTATGCCTCACTTCCATGGATGTGCTTAGATTTTGGCATTAGGGAGTCAAGAAACTGGGGTTAGGTAAGTGTTTGACAACTTTTTTTATTAGATTTGGCAAAAGGGCAGCAGGGGGTTTAAATGGACATATAAACCCTATATAACCTATACTCTGTGTGTTTGCAAAGCTACACATCGTTTTTATGTATGATACAGCATTTGAAGTAAAGGTTTCTTTTAGGGTGGCTCCTTTCCCTTGCAGAGCCCTATGGAGCCACCCTTGTGTTTGCTATTAAGCTGTGTGTGTTTCCGCAAACACAGCAAGGCAAACCACTCACCTCCTCCCCACTACTCCCTTCCTCCTTATCCAAGCGAGTAGATGGACAGCTGCTAGAGACTGTGCTTGTGATCTTGTACTGGACAGAAAATTCATGTAAGCTAAGTTAAGAGAGTTCTAGCCAGATGTTCAGAAAACATGATGACTGCCTGCACAAAAATGTAAAGAAATACTTTGCTGGACAATGTATATTTGTTTGATCTGGATTTATTATTGTAAAATAATAAAAATAATAATAATAATACTACTTTAACATGTTAACCACTATATGAGATTTTAGTGATTGGGTTTACAGCAGCAAGCTTACCATTTTTTAATTCCTTGCTTAGTAGATCTTGATTGTATTCGTCTGTCTTGTAAGCCTTGTCTATTCTCATAATTTCTGGTTTTGAGTTATATAGGGAATCTTGGTTTGGACAACTTTGTGTATGTGCCAACCAAGCCACTTGACACACACAGCCACTTCTTTTCGTGCATAGTTGTCGTAAAAACACCACCTGTCAAGGGTATGACATCATGGCAGCAAATAGCAGAGACTAGATCTCCCCACCCCTGTGGCGCACACACTCCACTTCTTCCTAGCCTTAACAGCTAGAAAACCACTCTGCATCTTGGGACATGAAGGACCAAAGCAATGGCACATGTCAGTAATGTGTGCTGCAGGTCACCTCCCATGACTCTAACTGAAGATAGAAGTAAAAGTCACATCTCAGAAGTAAAGGTCTGACTCCAGCATGAAAACCGCTATATGAGCCAGATTTCCCCCTCCCTGGGCATAATGAGGGGGGGGGGTGGGGGGGGGGGGGTTTTATTTCTTTGTGGCTTCCACATATTTGGGAGGTCGAGTTAAAATTGTGGTCACTTAACTTCTGCCTACATGTCTGGCTGTGATTGCAGATCTGTGGCATTCACACATCTTTGATGTGTGCTACCTTTCTTTGGCTACATCTCCCAAGATGCAGAGCAGTTTACTAGCTGTTGGGGCAAGCAGAGATGGTGTGTATGAGCATACTAAGTTGTGCATACTTTGTTGTGCCACATGCAGAGCTATAAGCTTCTAATTATATCCTGTTTGTAACCTGCTGCCCTATTTCACAATCTAATAAAAAAAAACTGTAAAATACTCCAAGCCTCCTTTAGGAGCATGAAAGCATAGCCACAGCACCTATACCCTTTGAAGCTTACTAATTGGGGTATCTATGTTCAGAGGAAGTCACTAATTGGCTGTCTCTCCTAAAAATCTCCCTTTGCAGTATGCCTCACTTCCATGGATGTGCTTAGATTTTGGCATTAGGGAGTCAAGAAACTGGGGTTAGGTAAGTGTTTGACAACTTTTTTTATTAGATTTGGCAAAAGGGCAGCAGGGGGTTTAAATGGACATATAAACCCTATATAACCTATACTCTGTGTGTTTGCAAAGCTACACATCGTTTTTATGTATGATACAGCATTTGAAGTAAAGGTTTCTGAATATTGAAAATCTGTTGACCTTTTCATTAAAATTCACAGCAGGCTGAATTTTTTGAGAGCTGCTGGCAAATGAAATTACGTATGAAAATTGCAGCCAGCTAAGTCACCAAATCAGTCCTGTCATTTCTCAGGCTTAAAGCACATGTAGATAAGTACAGGGATTCAATTAAAAAATACACCTCTATACCACAGTTTCCTCTTAGGCTGGGTTCACACCTGGGCGTTTTTCAGCGCTGATCGAATCGCTGTAAAACGTTCAAGAAGTGAAATCCTATTAATCCCTATGGGCATGGTTCTCACCTAGGCGTATTTCGCGCTGAAAAACGCCCTACGCACGAAAAAGTACTTGAGCTTCTTTTTCATACGCAGGGGCAGATTTCAGTGCGTATCCATTGGTATTCCTGAGTGTGGCTCGGGGTTAATTTTCTGTACCAAAGTGGTAAGCACGAGCCACACTCGGGAATACAGCAAAGGTCTTACCTTGTCCGCGACCCCCGCTCTTTCCTCCGGCCGCTGCAGGCATCTGTCTTCCGGGTTTCGTCCCTTGCGAGCGTCCGCGTCGCAGGGGGTGGAGCCTGGGGGAAGTTTAAAAGTTAAAAAAACAAAAACGAAAAACAGATAGAGAAAAAAAGGGATTTTTTAGAAAAATCATACTGCCAAAGAGGTTAAAAAACGCGTGTCAAACGCGCGTTTCATTGGACAGAAAAACGTGCTTCAAACGCAAGGGCAAACATGCGCATAAAACTCGCCTATTAGGAACGCCCAGGTGTGAGCCCAGCCTTAGAAGCTGCTAAATTGGCAATGATCTGTTTGGAAATGTTCACTGTAAGAATTAGCAAATATACCATTTGTGAACTGGCATATATGCCAGATGCAAGCATAGTAGATCTTGTTGTGCTAGCTAAATATTGAATTACTAGCATTTTTAGTGTTTGCAAGAGGTTAATAACAATCCACCTCTCCCACCTTTCCCAAACTAACCTTCTTTAACACCCCCCTCCTCAGCTTCTTACCTACCCCTGTACCATAACCACACCTGTACAATGGTTTCTTCTCCTTATGCAAAAAATCCTATTTAGTGCTTGATGCACAAGCATGCTGAGCCCTCAGGGACTTGTGTAGTTTACTGAAAATCAGTTTTAATATGTATATAGGATAGGATAAAGAATGCACTACAGCTACAAGTTTCGGCATGCTCACTAAGCTTGTCTGTATGAGACACACTGCTGAACGTGCGGGGACATTTAGATCAATAGCATGAGAACCCCTCATTGCCTACTGTATATCTGTCTGTAGGCTTCTCTATGCAGTGATGTTCATATTTTTGCATAGACTGTACCTAGCAGCTCTGGCTGTCTGTTCAGTACTTACATTAGCAGTAAGTTATGTCATATTATCAGGAAAAATATAATATTTTATCTCAAACCAGGTATTTTTCAACTTATTTGTTACCTCTTTTTTAATTTAGTGCTTTCTAACATGCAACCCATTACATGTGTAAACTCAAGGCAATGCAATTTACTGTATGTATTATCATGAAAGCAAGCCACTAAGGAACTATATTTTATGGTAGACATGCCAAAGCTACTGGTGTTTGAAACTCATACAGCCATCCCTCACTTCTTAGTGGTTTCAGAATTTCAATTAAATGAGGTCTTGGCTATTTTCCGCTGTCTGCTAAGTACACATGATGTTGCCCTTTTAGATGCATTTCATACATTTTGAGTCATTGTTTGATATGCCAGGTTTAGGGGAATTGTAGTATTTTTAAGGTTTTCTAGTGTACCACATCCATAGGGTTTGCTGTGTTAAGTACTGTATGTGGGTACTGCTCCTACATGATTTTTGCAACATCCTAGATATCTTGTTTTGCAAAGTCTGCACATTTAAAATAAGAGAAATTGTTAAAGGAACAGAGCATTAAGTTCAATAGTGGAATCAAGGTTTTGGCATGGGAACCTTAACAAATGTGATATAACAATTCATTTTCCCTTAGCTAGCTAAGATACCTGTAATATAAGTACCACTCTTGAACAACACTGTGCAGTAACATATGTATCTTTAAAAGTAACAATGTAGTATCTGATGTAATGTCAATTAAAGATACTATACACTGAAAGCATTAACGGGTGTGCTGTCCCTTTTGAGAGGATTTAGTTTGAAAGAAGATCTTTTTCCAGATAGTTTACCCGGAACAGCAGACGCTACTATAAAGCAAATGTCTGTATTTATCCTCTATATTTCGCTGACACTCTTTCCTTGACTGTGCAATACAATCTAACACACTAGTTCCTGATGAAATAAACAGATAGCTAAAGATATGGACGTTCTGGGTTGTAGCAATGTAATGCAATTCTAGGAATCTGAGAGACAGTCACTGTAGAACAAGAACAAGGAACATCTCTGCAACAGTGGCGTAACAACCGCCATAGCGACCCAGGCGGCCGCTATGGGGTCCGAGGCACAGGGGGCCCCGGCCAGGACATCCCCTGATGCCGTGGGGGCCGCCTGGGTCACTATGGCATCTCATGCTGTTGGCTGTCAGTGATCTGTGCAGCGTTCCTCTCCACAGCCGCTGCTGAGTCAGTGACAGCCAGCAGCGGCGGAGGCTGGACCCGGCAGTGGAGGAGGAGATGGGGCCCTGGGTTGGTAGCGGACGAGGATGTGGGGCCCGGTGATGGAGGAGGAGGCAGGGCCCAAGGACGTGTTGTGGAAATTTTACTAGGATGTGTTTTTAGTGTATTGTAATATTTTGTCATTAGTCTCTCAGTGTCTCGGTTTAAATAGACACTGGGGGATTAATCCATTGGAGGAGATTTCTTATGCGTGGCGGAGCAGTGTCTTCTTGGCGAATGTATGGACGCTGGCTGGAGCCCCCCGTGCAATGCATGGATTTATTGGCTTGCGTGGATACATTTGTCTTGAACGCAGTATATGAAAGGAACGTGCGTTTGTTCTCTCTGGTGTGCCTGATCAACACGCTTGAGATGATATAACGTTATCCCTGTGAATGAGTGCGCATGAGAATCATAGTAACGTTATGTGGCATTGATCACTGAGCAATGCTTCATAAAGTCACTCCGGTGATTGATTGTTCTACTACATGTGATTGATTGTTCTTCTACATGTGTTTTGTTAGCTGGCTCCTGTTCACTTCCTGTCTGTCCCACTTCCTGGTTTGCTGGTTGTTGAAATCATCTGTTGGTTTGCCATCACTTCCTGTCTCGCTGTTTGAGACACCCCTTCTTGTCTGACATCACTTCCTGTTGGGCAGGTATAAACAATAAACATACCTGTGTTCAGGTCTCTTAGCATGGGATTAACGAACAAGCAACATCTGTCTCCTGACTCTACATGACTCTATAGAAAGGGATACTTCCAGTCCTTGCATAAAAGAGCGTAGTACAACGGGGGAAATTCTTTGCGTTTGGCGCAGCTTAATGCGACATGGATTTGTGCGTTGAACCAAGTGAATTTCCATAACAGACGGAAGAGGTGGGGCCCAACAGTGGCCATGAAGGAGGCGGACAGCGGATAGGGGCTGACAGGTAAGGTGTGTGACCAGCCCTCCTGAAACCCTGCAGAGCCCGCCATAGAGAGTCTATGGTGGGCTCTGCAGGGTCACCCTCAGGTGGGCTCTGCAAGCGGTGTAACTAGGAATCACAGGGCCCCATACAAAATTCAGACAGGAGAATCATGTGAAATCTGCTTTAGCTTCTCTGCGTTGTCCTCTTGACACTGAAAAAAACAGGGATCTGACATAAACTTCCCATAGGATGTCTCCCTGAAGTTTCTTTCATCTAATCCCTTCCAGAAAGCTCTCTCCTTTTTGGGAGTTCCTTTATCTAGCAGGCTGTCGGCCGGCCAATGGCCGGCCGCTCGGCCAGCTTCGTCTTTCAGCACGGCTCAGCGCTCGACTGAGCCGCTCGGCCGTGATCGGGAGCTGTACGGGCTATTGTGAATAGCCGTACAGCACCCCCTCGGTTCTCCTGAACCGAAGGGGTCCTGGTGCCGAAGCTAGCCGAAGGATCGGCCGAAGCTACGGCCAGATCCTTCGGCAGCTTTGTGAATAGACCCCAAGGTGTTACAGAACGTCCCACTCTCTGATGTCACATCCACACTCTAGGCTGGCACGTGTGCCCCCAAATTTTGCAGCTATCCCATAGAGGTAAATTGCTGCAGCCATTTTGGGATAGCCTGAACTTCACTGAGCTGCATTGCTGGTAAGCTGGTAGGAACAGAATGCCCTCTACTGGCAGAGAATTGTCTGGGAGAAATAGTAAACATTTGCAGCCACTTAACAGGCAAAAATGTCAGTTTCGGACACTAAACTAGTGCTGCAATACATGTACACAACAGGTAGCATAGTAAATATCGAAGAGGGGACACACTAGGTTTGAATGCCAAAGAAATCAACCCTAGCTCGATTAAAAAAAACCAACACATTTGGCTGCAATATTCACCTCTTTTTTGGAGTGGTGCTTTGCAGTAGTTCATCTTTACAAGATGCCCTCACTCTTCCGGGGTGAAAACCCATGCACTTAGTCCATGAACTCTCCCTTGAGGGGGCATCACCACAGAACCCTGCACTCACAATGTAATGATCCAGCAGTGGTTAACATTAGACATGTGCACTGCCAAAAAATTTGTTTAGTTTCGTTTTAAATTCGGATTTGTGTTATTTCGTTTTTCGGGATTCGGGTGTGAAAGTCAATTAGGATTCGGAATTCGGATTCGGACGAAATTCGTTAGCGGTAGTTCGTTCGAACGTTCGTTTCGTTTCTTATTCGTTTCCTTCATCCGTTCGTTCGTTTGCAGCAAAGTGGCATTTGAGGGGAAAAAATGTGTTTCTCCTTTGCTCCAACGAAACGAATAAGAAACGAATAAGAAACGAAAACGAAACGAACGTTCGAACGAACTACCGCTACCGAATTTCGGAAACGGAAATTTGGATTTGTTTGCATTCGTTATATCTGAAATTCGGAATTCGGATACATCCGAATGTCCAAATTTCCGAAAATTCGTCCGAATTTCGATTCGGAACGAAACAAATCGCACATATCTAGTTAACATCATCCCATCAATGCCGCTGTCTGCATTATTGAGGATTGTCCAACTTGGAGAGGAGGAAAAAAGTAAAAGGATACCGTGTGTCATGACCAGACTGAAGACATCTGGAAAAGGTAAGTATATAAAAACAATAAATAGGATGGGGAGCAGAGCCTGACGTGACAATTTGAAAACTTTATGGATATAGTTTGTAATTATCTATAAACACGGGGGCAGCCTTTTTGTCACCGGTATTGCACTGCTGAAATAAATTGACTTTATGCAGTAGTGATTGGTAGTTATGTGATTTTGGCTGCCTAAGCTGGAGAACAAAGATTTTTTTGCAACTTTTATACTGAAAATGTGATTTTGTAATGCTGAAGTGTTCTACTGAGTCAAATAGAGTGTAAATGTTAATGATTGGACACATTTAAACTTCTAAGAACACTATCACCAAAAAAGCAACTTACCACACTAGGTGACTATACAAACATTTTTATACTTCATTTCTGAAAATAAAACTAATTTGCAATTACGCAAGCACAGAGATAATGGTATTTGAGGCTATGTTCCAGAAGCATAATATATAACTTCAATAAACATACAATATGCAGTTAAACCCTTTGTGAATGTAAAGTACTTTTCATTTGCATGCATACATTTTCGGTATGCATCACTTAGCTTAGCTTTATATTTACTGGCCCTCTAATGGTTCTGCTTGAAATGCCTTAGGAGTACATTACGCAAACCTATTGACAAACAGTTATCTAAACTAAATCCATTACCATGATATTATATACATATATTTTATATACAGTATATATATACTGTATATATATATATATATACTGTATACACACACACTATATTGCCAAAAGTATTGGGGCGCCTGCATTTACACGCAAATGAACTTTAAGGGCATCCCAGTCTTAGTCCGCAGGGTTCAGTACTGAGTTGGCCCACCCTATAACAGCTTCAACTCTTCTGTGAAGGCTGTCCACAAGGTTTAGGAGTGTGTCTATGGGAATGTTTGACTATTCTTCCAGAAGCACATTTGTGAGGTCAGGTACTGATGTTGGATGAGAAGGCCTGGCTCACAGTCTCCGCTCTAATTCATCCCAAAGGTGTTCTATCGGGTTGAGGTCAGGACTCTGTGCAGGCCAGTCAAGTTCCTCCACCCCAAACTCCCTCATCCATGTCTTTATGGATATTGCTTTGTCCAATGGTGCGCAGTCCTGTTGTAACAGGAAGGTGGTGCCGTCCCCAAACTGTTCCCACAAAGCTGGGAGCATGAAATTGTCCTAAATGTCTTGGTATGCTGATGCCTTAAGAGTTCCCTTCACTGGAACTAAGGGGCCAGGCCAAACCCCTGAAAAACAACCCCACACCATAATCCCCCCTCCACCAAACTTTACACTTGGCACAATGCCTTCAAGCAAGGACCGTTCTCCTGGCAACTGCCAAACCCCAGCACGTCTATCGGATTGCCAGACAGAGAAGTGTGATTCGTCACTCCAGAGAACACATCCCCACTTCTCTAGAGTGGCGGCGTGCTTTGCACCACTGCATCTGACGCTTTGCATCTGACGCTTTGCTTTGCACTTGGTGATGTAAGGCTTGGATGCAGTTGCTCGGCCATGGAAACCCATTCCAAGAAGCTCTCTACACACTGTTGTTGTGCCAATCTGAAGGCCACACGAAGTTTGGAGGTCTGTAGCTACTGACTCTGCAGACAGTTGGTAACTTCTGCGCACTATGCGCTTCAGCATGCGCTAACCCACCCTGCTCTTTGAATTTCTATACTCTGTATAAAATTAAAGCAACATGTTAATGCTGACTTATTAAAGCATACTGTATGTTCAGCCCAAACTTTTTTGTTTTTGTTTAATAGAGTGAGGAAAGGTTTAAACCCCTGTTAGTTTTTTATTGCTATCTTTGTCCCTTTGTCACAATGAAAGTAATTGAGGAGAAATCTCCCTAATGTCGCGATATATAACAGTAAAAAGCCAACTGGAGTTTTAATCTTTCTCCTTTCGTTGGATGTTTTGGCTGGACATGCACTTTAAATCACAGTGTACTCTGTACTCTGTAAATTGTCATCAAAAACGTGTGCGTTATAAGCGGAAGGCCGGTGCAAAGTATAATAATCACCAAGCTTCTGGACACTGAGGAGAGTGAGAGATGCGACTTGAGCACTAGAGTGCTCTGGTTGCATCACTTGTCCCTGCTCACTATTGCTCATTCACAAAATGCCTTGTATTTTTTCAAAGAATACAAGGCATTCTGATTGGAGGAGAAGAGGAGGGGGCAGGGATGTGATCTTTCTTCCTCCAATCACAGTATTTTTCCCTGCAGTGCCCCAATATTTGAATCAGGTATGAGGCAAAATTTACTCAGTTCTTCTATTAAAAAAATACTGGCTTTTCTACCAAAAGGGTGAGAGATTTCTTTTTCAGAAGCAATATGGTTAATTTACTGTTCATTTAACATGTAAATGTTCAATAAGTTTAGTAAAGATTAAGCTGTGTTCTCAATTAACCAGTCATGTGTTAAAAAATAATTTTATTTTGTAATTTTTGAATTTCACTAGCAAATAATTGGGTATTCAAGGGGAGCATTTTGATATTCAAAGGAACATAATTATACCTTATTTACTATCATTCACTTTTTTTAAGTGAACGGCCTATGTTAGGTTAGTAAATCAACCCCAATGCATATTTTAATGTTTATCTAAACCCCAAAACAAAATTATAATACAATGCAGTTTGCCAATCCTCAAATGTGGTGGCTGCATTAGTTTTCTTTTTTTTTCAAATAAAAGCAAGCCTGTCAGTGTTAAATGGTTTGTCCCAACCCTCTGTTTGTCACTTTTGCTGGACAGCTAGTTCTGTTATAGGAAAGTTGTTAAATAACAGACTTACTGGCCAGATCACCAGGTGAAAAATAAATAAAGAAATTTAATAAATGTTTGCTTTTGGGTTTATATGCACTTTAGTCTGAAAAATAAACCTCCCACCAGGACTTTACTGGCCATTTTTACAATGTGTGAATACTTTATGTACATGAAAATCACTTAGTCTATTGTTAAATGTTTATTTTTAAATAATAGTCATTTCTAGTTAATTACATTAGTGTGACTAAAAGCAATGAGAACCTTTTAATTAAAGATTAGTGCACCGTGTTTGCTTCTACCACATGCATTTTCAAATGAGTTTACTTGTAATGGGCCGGTAGTACTGACAGAATGTGTATTTAGATCTTCCCAAACTTCTAATGCATACTTGCCCCCTTCATTCTTTATACCAGGAGTGAAATAAACCATGAAAAAATTGTCTGTAGATTTCTCTATTTGGTGAAAGTATCAAGAATTGCACACTATGGGGGCTATTCACTATGGAGCCGAAGGATACAGCCGTAGCTTTGGCTGATCCTTCGACTCTCTTCGGCTGCCAGAGCCCTGAATAGGGGCGAACGTCAGCCGTACTGAGTCGGAGGGAATAGCTGAACTAGGGCTGCAGCTAACGATTATTTTCATAATCGATTAGTTGGCCGATTAATAAGTTCGATTAATCGGTTAATCGGATAAAAAAAAGGCTCCAGTGATGGAGCCTTTTGTATTGAGATTGTAGTCCATCACGGGAGCAAGCTTGGCGCGGTGGAAGTAAAAAAAAAAGTGTGGTGTGCAATATAGTACATTATACAGCGGCGCAATGCAGAATACCAGCAGCTATAGAGGAATGCAGCAATAGTACATTATGCTATAATGTACTATTGCTGGGCTTTGTAGTCCTCTGTAGCAGGCGTTATTCTGCATTGCACTGTATATAATGTATTATTGCTGGGATCTAATGTATTCCTCTATAGCTGGCGTTATTCTGCATTGCGCTGTATATCATTTATTATCGCTGGGATTTGTAGTCCTCTACAGTGCGCTGTATAATGATTATACGGCGAAATGCAGTATAACACCAGCTATATAGGAATACAACAAATGCCAGCAATAGTACAACATTATACAATAATGTACTATTGCTGGGATTTGTAGTCCTCTGTAACTGCTGGTATTCTGCATTGCGCTGTATAATGATTATACTGCACAATGCAGATTACCACTGACCAGCCATAGAGGAACAACAAATCCCAGGAATAATACATTATACAGGCTGTTTGTTGTTCCTCTATAGCTACTAATGTTCTGCAGTGTGCCGCTTAAAAAAAAAAAACACAACAAGAAACATTAAAAAGCTCCCGGCTGATCTCGACTTACTTTGAATGACGGTGTTGTCGGCGAGCAGCGGCGTTGTTGGTTGTCGGCGGGCAGCGGCGAGTCGGGAAGCTCGCCGGGAGGAGAGGGCCAAGCGTATGTCCTCAGCGTGGGCGTGGCTAAGCGGCGTCGCGTGAGCAGGTTTACCGGCGTGTGCGGTGGGCGTGGCGCAAACAGCTTAATCGACCTGGGCGTGGCGTGAGCGGGAAATTTGAATTTTAGCCGACAATTCGACGATGGAAAACGTTGACAATGTTTTCCATCGTCGATTTTAATTGAATAATTGTTGCAGCTCTAGTGAACATGTGCTACTGCTGATATCAGCCATACTGAGTCGGAGTGAATAGCCAAACCTCATTCAGCTCTGCTCACTTCTGCTCGGTTATTCACTCAGCTCCCTTCGGCAGCTGAGTGAATAACCCTGTATGTCTTTGTATTATGATTGGGAAAAAGAAAGTGGTACCGACAAAGGTCCATCCTGTGGGATACCCTTCCTACAGATTAGTACTATCAAAATTGAAGTTAGATAGACTTGTTTAACCAATTGTTAAAAGCATAATTATTTCATATCACACAATACACAAATCTACTTCTTACTGGTACTTGTTTTCATGGAGCCGGGTTGTAGGTCAGACTGTTCAGCAAAAAGACATAGGAAAGGCTATTTAAAAAATCTCACAACAAAACTCATGCTACTTTAAGATTTATGGTAGCCCTTGTCTCTCTGTATCATCTTATTTTATTTCCCACTTTGTGTATAACCATCACTATCGAAGATTTGCCAGTTTCCACTGGTACATATAGCACAATCTGAGATCTGCTAGTTTCCACTGTGTGCTTCTTGAATAGATAGCAGGGTGTGAAATCTTCCAGTTCCTACTGTGTGCTTCTGCTATAGACAGCACAGTCAGAGATTTGCCATTTCCCGCTTTGTGCTTGTGGTGTACACAGCTCCAGCTGAAATCTGCAAGTTTCCACTGTGGCTTTGCTGTATAGACAGAAACATCAGAGATCTGCCCATTTCCAATTTGTGCTTGTGATATAAACATCACCATCTGAGATCTGCCAGTTCCAAGTGTGTGCTTGTTTTATAGACATCGCCATTCAAGATTTGCCAGTCCACGCTATGTACTGCAGTATAGATATTGCCTTTCAAGAGGTGCTGATTCTCACTGTGTGTTTGTAGTATTGCAGTTTAGACTGGAGAAGGCATTTTCTGATGTCTGCATGCATTTGCATCTTTTTTGAAGAGAACCCTCCTGCTTTAAACTCTAGGGTGTTATTAAAATGGAATTGCAACTGGAACTTGTATGTTCATGCTATGTTCCCACCCCTTTCTTAAACTGTACAGCACAGGTAGTGGGAATAGACAATGCTACAAAACAATCTCTGCTTGCAGATTGCTTTGTGAAGCACCCAGAAATTCCGGCTATTGGGGTGCTCTGCAAAGAAGATATAAACTTGTATAAGCACCTGGAGTTGCCTACTACCTAGAAAAGTAGCCAACTTACCAACCTTAAACCAACACGCAGGTACATTTTAATTTCACAACACCTTGAAGAAGATATTTGCTTTGTATTTTTTGTAAATGGTTTGTAAATGGAATGAAATGTTTCATAAGTGTCATTTTCTTATTATTTAGATCTGTAAAACAGAACATTTAGTCAGATAAATATAAAATAATACATATTTATATTTTATCCACTTGACCCAGCAGGTAAAGATTTAGGCTCCTTTTCATGTTTTTTTAGGCTTTCAGTTTGCTTCATTGCTATAAAGCAGGTTGTTTAACCCCTTCCCACTGACATAACCGCCCAGTGGTGCCTTGTATGCAGCATATGTTTGTGCTGGGAAAACGCACCATTGGCATCATCCCGACAGCTCCTGGTCTCAGAGTAATGAACAGGAATCAGGAGGACTGGCTTCCAATCACATGATCATTATGGCAGCCAATCACCATGATCCCTTGTAAAAGACACCTTCCCCGTATGTCTTTCTCCTCTGTGAGGAGAAAGAGGTACAATGTATCTCTGCAGTGGCTCACTAGCGGAGCAAGAAAAAAAATCATAAAGATAAAATAATTAGATTAGGGCTTGATCTAGGTTAGTGTTAGTGCAATTTTTAGGGTCAGTGTTAGTCCGGTTTACGTAGGATAAAACAAGGTTTTATTATTTACTGTTCATCAGTGTCAATACAAGCGTTAAAGTGGACCTTTAACTACACACCCCTTTGACTAAAAATCACATCAGCATACAGCTCTGCATGTTGATATGAAATCATCTTACATTCATTACCTAAACAAACATATTTTTATTTTACTTACAATTTCCTTTTTTCCAGTTCCTGGACCACTTTGGCACAAATGATGTAATTGGGCCCAAGCGTTGCATCCTGGGAAGGTTACATCAGCAGAGCATTGCTGGGAAATCTCATCTGTAATCTCATGAGATCTCAGGGAAAGACCTTTTTCTCCCCTAAGATGATGTGCATGGTCACATGTCCTAGTCACATGTGTCAGAGTTCCAGGAAATAAAGGGAGCTCTAGTAACCTGCCCTTAGTAAAAATGTTCACTGTCATAAAACAGGGGAAGAAAATAAAAATAAGGTATACAGAAAATAGAAAGCCTGCAATCATCTAGAAGCATGTGTATGCAGATTGGCATTACTAAACATTTCTAAAAGGGCCTTTGTTGCTAGTTTAAAGATATGGGTAGAGTTCCTCTTTAATATCAGTGGGCTAGTTTTCCTTTAATAATAAGAAAAATGTCAAGAAATATCTACAAACATTTACCACCATATGAAGACCCAATTTGTCCTGAAAAAATCCCCCCCAAAAACAGGGCATAATTCACCACGATACATTGCGTAGTGGCAAAGATACATACAGTTTTATGGAAGTAGGGAGGTGCGAGATAGCCCAGAAACAGGGAGCATATCGAAAATCCGGCACGGATTTCCGGATATTGTGACAGATTGGCTACAATTGAGCCTGGGGTATTTTCAAGATGTCACAAAATACATACAGCTACAGGTGTGAAGTATAAATATAAAAAGACACATATAATCGCCACATCAAATAGTCAATGCACAGTAGATACGAGATGAGCAACCATATACATATCTAATACCCCCATTTAAAAAATAGGGTATGTGGCAGGTTATTCTGAGGTTCAACGCATTTTGCACCAAGTGGCTTCTTCAGGAACCTCACGTACGTATCTATGGATTAACATATCGTGTATTATTATCTCCAAATCAAGATACAGCGCATATATAATACTTGCTATTACTTGATATATAATAAACAATAATACGTTTACACAATATAGCATAGGATGTACAGTGCCATCTATTACATAATAAAGATAAAATATATATAAATATATATATATTACCCCAAAACTGCTGTGGATCCAAAACATGGCCAAGAAATGGGCTTCAAACACAGGGAAAAGAAGGGAGGAGGAGGCAAGAGAGAATGAAGATGACTATATTGACTATGGACTATTTTGGCCTTTAGATGTGTCTTCACACCTGTAGCTGTATGTATTTTGCGGCACCTTGAAAAAACCCCAAGCTCAATTGTAGCCAATCCTTGCTTATCTTTATACATACAGTTTTACTGACACGTGCAAAAGTTGCAAAACTGGGCTTAGACTTTATTGTTTGTTTTACCTTTATCATTAATTGGATAAACAAATGAATCAATCGCAGTAGTGACTTGTGACAGTGACTCACCACTTATCAGATTGTTCAGGATGAAGCTTTAGTCAGACAAACTCCAGTCTCAAAGCAGGCACTGTGTACTGTCCTGTCTCTTGAGCTAACCCGTGGTACTCTGGAAATCTTTTGTAATGCATTAAATGTTTATTTGTAAAACACAAGTTATATAAAGACAGTCCAAATGAAACAAAAATAACAGTTTGTATAAACAATAAAATGTATAAACTTCAAAATAAAATTGAGTAAGACCATTGTAGTGTATCTTTAAAAATCCAATTTGTGTCTTATTTAAACCAAATCTATTTCAAGTACAGTGGCAGTCTGTGTTTAGCTGTAAAATATTAAGTAAGCTTTTGGTTCTTTTTTTACTTTAAGAGTTTACAGACTGGACTAAATAATTATTTGATGCAAATACTTTAGACTCAGCTTGGCTAGGCTTTAGGCTTGGCTGGAAATGTGCTTTTTACTGATAAAGAAATTGCAATAGCTTGTTTTTGATGATGATGCAGAGCAAATGAAGTCTTTCCACAAATGCCAGCAATACGTTGACTGTTTAAAGATTAATTGAATTCACTGGTGCTACCATTAGATAGCTATGTATTGCAATTTCTGGTCACTGATGCTTTCAAATTTCCATTAGGTTAATACAGTAATACAGGGGGGTAAATTTTGAAGTCAATCCAAAAGGAAATGTTAGTCTTTATTGGTTTTCATGAAAATATATTCAGCATAAAGGAAAACAAATTGTGCAACCAATGGGTTATGTGAGAGTGTGTCTGCTATATCATTTATTCAGTACATAGTGCACAAAACTAAGTTCTGTAACCTGTAACAGCAAGACAGAAAAACTTTACTGAAGGCAGACCAGTATAGGATGAATTTTGACTGATTTATTTTAGTATTGCACTTTACAATTTGCTGCTTCTACTGTTGTAGTAAATATGCCCTTTTATTTGTAGCAGGGCTAAAAACTATTCCTAAGACTACATATTATTATTTATAATTTTGAAAAATGTGGATGCTATAATAAAAAGAAATATTAAAAAAGATATGGTGTGAAAAAAAAAAGTTAAATCAGTGACTTGACAAGCATTTATACAAACAAAATTAACTTTGTACAATTAGAGTCCAGTCTATATGTCATTTTTGTCTTAGTACTTTATCTTCTTCTCCCATCCAATGTTCCCTGTAAAGATGAATGGAAAAGTTAAAACTGCTGAGAAAATGGGCGGATAAAGAGTACTGTCTCTATTAGCTGTTACAGGGTTATTCACAAAAGGGTGAAGAGTTTGGAGAAGGCAGGAGAAGTGATCAATCTAGGACAACATAGCTGAACTGGAAAGTGAGCTGAATTGGATCATTTTTCCAAATCAGCTATTTTGGTCTGGATTGTTCATTTCTTCTGCCTTCTCCAAACTCTTCACCCTTTTGTGAATAACCCTGTTATTAGTGTTCAGACTGCACAGTACTCACTATCCTTTCTTGCTATACTTTCCCCCAGATCTTCATGCCCACTCAGATACTGTCCTTTTATAACTGCACAACAGCTGTACAGTCAACACATGGTGTTCACAAAACCTCTTGTACAGGGGTGGGAAATGGTTAAAACCTCTGTCACTTTTTTTTTTGCTGTCTGTGTCCCTATTTCCTAAATTCCCCATTACTTCATGCCCTGGTAACACCCTGTCACAACCTGACACCCCAAAACCCTTATCCAATGTATAAAGATGTGATTTTGTTTGCTGTTTGTATTGGAGAGATCATACTTTTTTTTCCCTGTCTCCTGAGGAGAAGACAGGGATTTTACCTCTTCACTCGCTCTTCACTATTAAAATTTAAAAATGTATGACTTTTTAAAGTGATTCTATCACTAGAATAAAATCTTGAATCACAGAGTGCAGAGAGTGACCAAGCATCCGACACTCTCAGAAGGACCAATAGCTGAAGCTTCTGTAGCCATTGTAGCCTTTCAAGAAAATTATGTCCGGAGGCCCAACTGGTTAATTATATTTTGTTTATAGTGATACCTTGGTTTCAAGTCTTTTTTCTGATGACAGGGTCACTTGAACCCAAATATTCCATCCTTGCCACACATCCCTTCAGTCCTCACATCCGTTCCTCACAAAAACCCATAAACTGGCCATTTCAGTGTGATTTTTCACTCAATGAGACCTCATACTTGCAAAACTTTCATGTGCATGCACAAACACACAGAAAAGGGTCCAATGCTACCTTATTTTGGGAGTTCTGGTAAGATCTCTGGACCTTCTTGTCTAAAACGTCTAAATCATCCTTTGTGCTGTTTTTTTAAATATATATTTGCTTATGTTACTTACTGGGTGCGGTGCAGCCAGTAATAATAATAATAGAAAAAAAAATCACTGCATGAATTTGTAAGACATATAAAAAAATTGATGAAGCCAGGTGGAGATTCATCCCATCATTGCTGAGTAGTCAGTATTTAATAAACATTATTTAAAAAAATGTACATTTGCATTTTTATTAATTATGTTTACTTTTATTACAGAAGTCAAAACATGGATGCTTCTCAATCACCAAGACAACCAAGTAAACCACCTGATCCAGGGCCAACTGGTCTAAGTAAAAGTAGGACTGTAGATGCTTTCAAAACAGAAACAAGAACACAACCACCTGGTCGAAGTCCTTCAACTATGAGCTTGAAGGAACCTAGAACTAGGCCTGATACAAGAGAGGAACAGAAGACTGGAGTAATGAGTGGTTTTCTCACAGACAGCAATCCAATGAGCATGGTCTCCTCTGTAGTTACCAAATTAAATCCATTTGACACAAAATCTTATTCTGCAGCTCACAGTGAAGATCTAGCTATGAAACAAAAGGAAAGAGAACATGACAATAAGGAACACCTTGTAGAAACTATTAAAACTGGGCCTCAACTACAGAAGTCACCGATACATGGACCACAACCTCAAGGACCTGCTAAAGCCACAATGTCCACCCAAGAGCACCCAACTAAATCTACACAACAGCAGTCTGAGACAAAAATAGCATCTTCACAACCGAGTCCTGCAAGGACATCAACACGGGTGTCAGATGCCACAAAATCACTTCCACACACACCTATCCATAAAGAACCTCTGCCTGAAACTGTAACCCCTTTGAAACCTTTAGTTCAAGAGCCAAAACATTCTACCTCATTTCCCCAAGTACAAGGATCTAAAAGAGAACCAGAGATGCAGGATCGTACTGCTAAAACATCACTTCAAAGTATGGAAAAAAATAGTTTGCAACAATCAGAGCCTTCTAAACGATCTACTGTTATATTAAAGATGCCACAACAGATATCAGAAAATGAAAAACAACTTACACAGACTCAAGGTACTGCCAAACAAACTTCACCACAATCTGGATCTGTAAAACCACAGCCACAACCAGTTGTGACTGCTACCGTTACTCAGCAGCAGGCAGCTTCTGTGAAACAACCACCACATCAGGCAGGTCTTCCAAAACAACAAGGTCCTGTGACTCAGCCACAGAAAAAGCAGGCACCACCTACATCAGTGACAAAGCAGACAGCTCAGAAGCCAGAGCCTAGAACTGATAAGGCTGCCCTAGTAAAAGAACAACCACTACATACAGAAAAAGTATCTGAGCCAAAAGCAGAATCTAAAAGACCACAAGATGATAAAATGCTGGTGTCCAAGACAGAAGCAAAGTGTATGTGTCCTCTTTGTAAAACCACGGAGCTCTTGTTGGACTCTAAAGAAAAGCCCAATTATAATACTTGCACCCACTGTAAAGCTGTCGTATGCAGCTTGTGTGGTTTCAATCCCAATCCACATATGACTGAGGTAAGTGAATATCTAAGTCTAATTAGTATTCAATGCAAATGAAGCAAAAATAAGTATATGAATATAAAGAATGTCTTTGTTTAGTTGTAAGCACTAAAATGGTTATCTGTGAAACTGTCACTTTTGTTTGCTTCACTTAAAATGTAGGTAAACCATAATATTGAATTTCTAATTTGCTTCTTTTTGGTCTGTTAAATATACAATTGAAAGTGTTTTGTTGTATCTGTTCGATAAGTGCCACAATATTGCATTTTTGTATATGAGTTTAGATACAAGTTAGTTACAACATGTTTTCAGTGAATATCGTCTTGTGTTTGCATTTGATGCATTTGAAATATTAATATGATATATTCTTAGCACAGGCCTGTTGACTTTTTGAAATATGAAATTGCTGAATGGCTAAAGCAACGGTAAAAAGGTGGACAGTTCTGTTTCCTCATAGAATGCTAGATAGATGAATGCCCTTTCCAATAATCTGAGCACTCCAAGACTCTATTTTCAGAATTTACCTTGGGTCCTGGCCCTCAAGTTACACAGCCAGACAATAGAGCAGGGTTGGGCAAACTATGACACTCCAGCTGTGGTGAAACTACAAATTCCATCATACATCTGTCTCTGGGAGTCATGTTTGTGGCTGTCAGAATCTTGCAATGCCTCATGGGATTTTTAGTTCCACAACAGCTGGAGGGCCGGAGTTTGGCCACCCCTGCTGTAGAGTATGTTCAAAGCCATGCTTAAGAAGTATCTATACACAAAACTTTTGTTTAGTATTGAATAGAATGGAGGAACGGTGAGGAACCCTGTCAGGTTTTTCTTGCATCAGGGGCTCTGTTAGAGAAATTTGCCATCACTTTCTGTTCTAGGGACAATGTTTTACCAGGCAGGAAGTGAGAGAAAATCTGCACATCACACTTTCAGAATAATGTGGCATACAAACAGTATGTTTAGCTTTAGGACCATAGAATATTGTCTGTAAACACCTTGGTATTTAGAATAGATATAGTAATTGTGTCACTTTACATTCAGCAACATGTATATGAGGACTAAAAGCTAAAGTTAGCTGGAAAAAACAACTAACATAGTGCCTACCACATTTCAGTTCTGAGTCAAAGCACCCACACGTACACACACACACACACACACACACACACACACACACACACACACACACACACACACACACAACACTCCCACTCTCACACACTACT